>NC_073394.1:38499303-38506803 GCF_028641065.1 Leucoraja erinaceus
TACAGCATGGAAACAGGTCGTATGGCCAGCCGAGTCCGTGCCGACCAGTGACCACTACCACTATCCTACATACTTGGGACAATTTACTATTTTACCAAAGACAATTAACCTACAAACCTGTACATCTTTGTAGTGTGAGAGGAAACTGGGCACCAAATGGACCTGGGTCTCTGGAGATGCAAGGCTTCACCATCATTCCATCCTTGTTGTCGTGTTAATATTCAAGACATGTGTTTTGTTTTGAATATCTATGAAGAAAGTAGGTTTTTCTATCTTTTATCCACATCACGGGGCGAGATTGTAGACCCATGAAATACCACAAGAAGGTTTGTGTGATAATGCAGAAGTGAAGTACCTGCCTGTGAAAAAGGTCTTTCAATATGTCATTTACAACAGTTATAGGGTCATGGAGCTGCATAGCACCAACACAGGCCTTTCGGCCTACTTTGTCCATGCTGACCAAGACGGCACACTAAGTGGGTAGCAGTAGAGTTGCTCTCTGACAGCGCCAGAGACCTGGGTTTGATTCTGCCTACAGATGCTGTCTGTACGGAGTTTGCACGTTCTCCCTGTGACCATATGGGTTTTCTTAAGTTAATATGTTTATAGGTTATAGGAGCAGAATTAGGCCATTCAGCCCAGTAAGTCTACTCTGCCGTTCAATCATGCCTGATCTATCTTTCCGTCACAACCCCATTCTCCTGCCTTCTCCTCATAACCCCTGACACTGGTACTAATTACGAGTGCTGCTGTTTTCTTCCACACTCCAAACACGTCCAGGTTTGAAGGTTAATTTGCATGAGTAAAATTTGTACATCCTCCCTAGTGATAGTGCTAGTGTATGGGGTGATCGCTGGTTGGCACAGACTTGGTGGGCCGAAGGGCTTGTCTCCATACTGTATCTGTATATCTAAAGTCTGAAGAGTCCCATTTTCCTGCAATGGCCCATATCCCTCTAAAACCTTCCTATCCATATACCTGGCCAAATGTCATAATTGTATCCCATTCTGTAGCTTCCTCTGGCAGCTTGTTTCAGATACGGACAACCCTCTGAGTGAAAATGGTGTCCTTGAGGTCGCTCTTAAATTGCTCCCCTCTCACCTTTAGCCTACGCCCTCTAGTTTTAGAATCCTCTACCCTGGAGCAAAAAAGACAGGGAGCCTTTATTGATCCACTGCTCTCCTGATCTTGTCCACCTCAATAAGGCTGCCTGGTACCAGCTAAAGCAGAGAGAAAACATAGTAGAGGTGACCTGTACAAGATCAGGAAGCAGAGACAAATAAAAGAAGTAACGTTATAAATCGATATGTTTCTGAAATAATTTCCAGTATAATATATACATAATGGGTACAGTTTGTAATATAGATACAAGTAGAGAAAGACATTGAGTGGATGTGGAGAGGATGTTTCCACTAGTGGGAGAGTCTAGGACCAGGGGACACAGCCTCAGAATAAAAGGACGTACCTTTAGAAAGGAGATAAGGAGGAATTCCTTTAGTCAGAGGTTGGTGAATCTGTGGTGGCGGCCAAGTCATTGAAGATTGGAAATTTAAAGCGGAGATTGACAGATTCTTGATTAGTAGGGGTGTCAAAGGTTATGGGGAGAAGGCAGGAGAATGGGGGGAAAAAATCAGCCATGATTGAATGATGGAACAGACTCGATGGGCAGAATGGCCTAATTCTGTTGCAATGCCTTCTGGTATTACGATCTTATGTGTGTACCACATCTCACTTTGTCTGGAGTTCATTTGGAGAACACAAATCATTGCTATCTATTACAGAGTTAGTCAATGTATTTATGCCTAATTCTCTCTCTGGCCTGTTTGTTTGTATAATGAAGCGCAGAGTCTTTATTTCATTAGGTGTCCTGAGAAGTGGCAGTGTATAGGTTTACTGAAAGCCAATACTAAATAGATCCAATTACCCTGCGTGATTGTCCATTGAGTCGAAGGAAGGAATAGAAGGAACCTGTCTTTGTAACAGGGAAAGTAGCACATTGACAAAAGGGGATTACTGCCAACCGTTGCTGTCTCTTGCCATTATTTTAATGGGAAGCGCTGAACGTTTGAAGATGTCACGGAAACATTTTGAATTCTGAATATTCCTGCAGCTTGCTTCACACACACATTGATCTCCGGACCGAATCAAAGCTGAGGTAGGCTTTCAATTTGTTCTTGGTACATCAGTGACTTATTATTTGGGAGAGAAACCTTTCTAATGATGCATTTACACGGCTCTTTGATGAAGTTTCACCTCCAAATCAGAGAAAGCACGACTCATTTCTGCTGAAAGACCTAATTTAAGGGGGGGGGGGGAGAATCGAAATCTCACTGGAAACACAAATAGCTGCATAAATCATCATTTTTACAGGAAGGAAGCTATTAAAAAGGCCACGCATTGACTTTTGTTTTAAAAGATGTAAATGGTCAAAGTTGTACGCATGTTAGGCAACTATTTATCCACAAAAACAAAGTCTGTGGAATTAGACCTGATTTTAGAGCATTAGTGAGAGCATTTCGATTAAGGCAGACATTTAGAGAGGGGATGAATTAGATTGTAAGGCAGAGGGATAGCACGAGAAAGAAGGGGAAAGGTAGCCAAAATTATCACCGTAAGACCATTGGATAAAGGAGCAGAATTTGGTCATTCAACCCATTAAGTCTACTCTGCCATTTCAATCATGGCTGATCTATCTTTCCCTCTCAATCCCATTCTCCTGCCTTCTCCCTGTCACCTCTGACACCTGTACTAATCAATCTCTGCCTTAAAAATACCCAATGACTTGGCCTCCACTGCTGTCTGTGGCAATGAATTCCACAGATACACCACCCCATGGCTAAATAAATCCCACCTCATCTCCATTTTGAAGGTACATCCTTTTATTCCAAGACTTTACCATTATTGGAAAGACAACACAAGGAACTGCGGGTGCTGGTATCTTGAACAAAACACAGTGCTGGCAGAACTCAATGGGTCAGGCAGCATATGTGGAGGGAAATCTGTTAAGGCTCCCGACCAGAAACTTTGTCAGTTAATTTCCCCCCACAAATCCCATCGAACCAGTTGAGTTCCTCCACGGGCTTTTATTTTACTCAAGCTGTTGGATTACAAAGATAGGTGGGGAGATAGCGATAGAGAGAGAGAGAGGGGGTGGAGAGGGAGGGAGAGGGCCCAGGGCCTGTTTCCATGCTGTAGCTCTAAACTAAATTAAATTAAACTAAACTAAACTAAACAGTTCAAGAATAAGGGGTAGGCCATTTAGGACTGAGATGAGGATAAACGTTTTCAACCAGAGAATTGTGAATCTGTGGAATTCTCTGCCACAGAAGCAATGGAGGCCAATTCACTGGATGTTTTCAAAAGGGAGTTAGATTTAGGGCTAACAGAATCAAGGGATATGGGGAAAAGCAGGAACGGGGTACTGATTTAGGATGATCAGCCATGATCATATTGAATGGTAGTGCTGGCTCGAAGGGCCGAATGGCCTACTCCTGCACCTATTGTCTATGTTTCTATGAGAAGGGAGGGGAGTGCTTCGAGAGAGCAGAGAGAGCGGGACAGAGGGTATAGAAGGTGGAGACATAGAGATGACAAAGAGTGAAGGGGAGAGACAAAAATGAGAGTGAAGGGAGAGAGGCAGAAAGTCAGATAGGGAGAGAAAGGGAATGGAGAGAGAGGCAGAGGGAGGCAGGTACGGCAGAGAAAGGGCAGAGAGGGGAGGGGGCAGAGAGAGAGAGAGGGTGCAGAGAGAGGGGGAGAGAGAGAGAAAGAAGAAGCAAAGGGGGAGAGAGACAGGCAGGTAGAGTCAGGGACAGAGGGAGAGAGGCAGAGCAAGCTAGAGGGATGGAGAGAGAGACAAAGAGAGAGGGATGGGAGAGGGGTAGATAGCAAGGGGGGCACTGAGAGAAAATAGAGAGAGAGAGAGAGAGAAGGAGAGGCAGAAAAGGAGAGAGAGAGATGGAGCAGAGAGAGAGAGATGATGGCCAGTTGAGTGATGAGTCTGAAGCCATGCCAGATAAGGCTGAAGGCGAGTGTTTGAGGTACACACAGCAGCCCTGTGCTGGAAGCAGCCATGTATTTCCTGATGTTAATGTTATACCAACAATCTGGAGCTTGGTAAAACAGCACGACTTTATCCCTTTGAGGACAGCAGTAGCATTTTTGTTTCAATTCCAAAAATAATATGAGTTTAAAATGTTATTTTTTCTAAATAAAATTTCACTACTGTTTTACACTTTGCTCTCACCATGTTCTCTGATATTCCAAGTTAAAACATTTTAAGGACAGAGAAAAGAAAACATCAAGGGGGAGCATCTTTGAACAAAGTCCTGTGGGTGTTCAGACTGATGTTTCATTAATGGCAAATACAACAATCTGCTTTTATTAAAAACATCTCTTCCTGTTTGTTCATGATTTCCTTTCCCCTTTAAATTAATAATGGATTAATTGGCAGAACACAAAATGGAAACAGGCCCTTCGGCCCACTGAATCCATGCCGGCCATCGATCACCCGTTTACATTAGTTCCATGCTATCCCACTTTCTCATCCACTCACTGGGGGCAATTTACAGAGGGCCGATTAACCTACAACCCACTTTGGGATGTGGGAGGAAACCGGAGCACCCGGAGGAAACCCACGCAGTCACAGGGAGAACGTGCAAACTCCACACAGACAGCACCCACGGTCAGGTTTGAACCCGGGATTCTGGCGCTGTGAGGCAGCAGCTCTACCCGCTGCGCCTCTGTGTCACCCTTAATTAATAATCATCCACTTGATAATGCCTGTGTAGATGCGGGCAGGCAGTGAGCAGATTGAAATAACTGGGGGAAATAATAATCTGCACTGTTTAATTTCAAACATTCATGCACAATTATATATATTCAAAGGATTGTTCCCGATGTTAGGGAAAGTCCAGGACAAGGGGTCACAGCTTGAGGATAAAGGGGAAATCCTTTAAAACCGAGATGAGAAGAACTTTTTTCACGCAGAGAGTGGTGAATCTCTGGAACTCTCTGCCACAGAGGGTAGTTGAGGCCACTTCATTGGCTATATTTAAGAGGGAGTTAGATGTGGCCCTTGTGGCTAAGGGGATCAGGGGGTATGGAGAGAAGGCAGGTACGGGATACTGAGTTGGATGATCAGCCATGATCATATTGAATGGCGGTGCAGGCTCGAAGGGCCGAATGGCCTACTCCTGCACCTAATTTCTATGTTTCTATGTACAGAAAGTTTCATAGAAAGACATTTGCCACAATACAACAGCAATTGATCTTAGTGAAATCATTTTGTTTTGTTTAACAGTATAGCATCAGGCTGCTGGCATCTGTCATCTTGGGTAGACTAGCCATCCACACTGGAATGAATAGCTCCCCTTCTCGTTCTCCTTGTGCAGGAAGGAACTGCTGATGCTGCTTTAAACCGAAGACAGACACAAAGAGCTGGAGTAACTCAGCGGGCCAGGCAGCATTTCAGGAGAAGGGGAATGGGGGAAGAAGGGTCTCAACTCAAAAGTCACTCCTTCCTTCTCTCCAGAGATGCTGCCTGTCTCTGCAGAGTCACTCCAGCTTTTTGTGTCTACCTTCTGTTTCTCTTCTCCTGTCGGCTTCTGCAGCAATTGACGTATTTGACACAGAACATAGAACATAGAATATAAAATAAAGCAGTGCAGGAGCAGGCCCTTCGACCCACAATGTCCCTGCCGAACAGGTTGCCAAGTTAGACCCATCTTCTCTGCCTCCTTGTGATCCATATCCCTCCATTCCCTGCATATCCACGTGCCTGTCTAAAAACCCTGTTAAACGCTACTGTCGTATCTCCCTCCATCACTACCCCAGACAGCGCGTTCCATACACCCACCACCCTCTGTGTAAAAACACTTGCCCCGCACAGCTCCTTTAAATTCTTAATTGTTAAGAAGGTTATGGGCTTTTGAGTTCTTGATCACAGCTTTTGTGTTAAGTCAATGGAAAAGCAATCAATGGACAAGATGCTAATTTCCAAGTATGAAAATGGCCATAACTTTCTTAATACTGAAGATATGAAACTGAATTAGGTGTCAAATTAAACTTCTTTTTATGCTTTATCTGATAGGATAAATTGCAGACTTGATTTTTTAAATCTCAAAATGTTGTAACATTGCTACTGATTGGGGATGATCAGCCATGATCATATTGAATGGCGGTGCTGGCTCGAAGGGCCGAATGGCCTACTCCTGCACCTATTGTCTATTGTCTAAACTTTGCCCCTCTCATCTTAAAGATATGCCCTCTTCTCTTTGACATATCCACACTTGGAAAAGGTTGCTGTGTACCCTATCTATGCCTCTCATAAGTTACCCTCCCTCCACCACCCTAGCTCCCCGAACAGTCTGACTGTCCTCTTGGTTAAATTTTACCTTTGTATACCTCGTTGTCTGCTTCCCCTAGCTAACAATGATCTATTCTACATATTCCTTGGACCATCCCCTTTGATCTCTCATTTTCACACCTTAACCTTCCATTTCTCTGAGTCTCCCTCTCCTCTGACTCTCAGTCTGAAGAAGAGTCTCGACCCAAAATGTTACCCATTCCTTTCTCCAGAGATGCTGCCTGTCCCGCTGAGTTCCTCCAGCATTTTGTGTCTGTCTTCAGTTTATATACTTTTCCATGTATTTTTGCCTTTGCACTCTCTAATTCATTTGACTCATTTTCTCTTTATTTTGTGCAACTGGAATCCATCCTACATCAGTTCTAGCCCTTGTGGCCTCTGCCTTAGAACCAAGTCCGCTAACTCATGCAGAAGCCATCTCATCGTCTGAAGAAGAGTTCCGACCCGTAATGTCACCCATCTTTTTCTCCAGAGGTGCTGCCTGACCCGCTGAGTTACTCCAGCACTGTGTTTAATCATCCTCTCTGTGCTTCTGGCTTTTACCTCCACTCCCAGTCAGCTCCCAGTCAGCTCCCAGCTGAAAGACTGAATCATTCCCCTCTCTTTTAAACATCCTCATCAAACTGTTACACCCTTAAGAATGGTGACACAACATAAACCTAATCATAGTGAGCTTGCAATGGTTGTAAGAATGTTGGATCCGGCTTGGTTAGATGTACAGGTTAATGTTGACCTGAATTTGGATGGACTGCTGAGCTGAGTGGCAATGTCCGTCAGGGAACGTTGCCGACTGGCCGTCTCCAGACTGCAGGAGTACGTGCTGAGGGCCGCACTGAAGCTCGGTGCAGCCAAGGCCAAGGCTCTGTGGGGGAGGACCACAGTCTCGGGTCCTTCCGCTGCTGGGCGTTGGGGGGGCAGCGTCTGGTGGGGACACCCCTCAAACAAGGGAAGAGATATCACCCCGGGGGGCCACATGGGTGGCAAGGGTGCAAACAAGGAACTGCAGAAGTTGCTTTACAAAACATAGTGCTGGAGTAACTCAGCAGGTCAGGCAGCGTCTCTGGAGAACAAGGATAGGGGGACATTTCAGGTCAGGACTCTTCCTCAGACTGGTTGTGAGGGGGAAAGAAAGC
>NC_073394.1:38509303-38619303 GCF_028641065.1 Leucoraja erinaceus
GTGGGGGTTGCAGATAGACGGCTAAATAGCCGGGATGAGAAAGAATCAAGTACCCACGTTCACCTCCTCCTGCCTCAAATAGTACGTGGGACACAGCTCAGCACAGTACAGCACGGGAGCAGGCCCTTCAGCAAACGTTTCTGTGCGTATTTGTGCGTTTTTTACAACTTTTTGGACTTTAAGACTTTAGATGTACAAGGCGGAAACAGACCCTTCATCCCATCGAGTCCGTGCTGACCTGGAGATCACCCCGTACACTAGCACCATCCCACACTCTAGGATTACAATTTTACCAAAAACGATTAATCTACACGTCTTTGGAGTGTGGGGGGAAACCGGAGCACCCGGAGAAAACCCACATAGTCACAGGGAGAACGTGCAAACTCCGCATAGGCAGCACCCGTGGTCAGGATCGAATGCGAGTCTCTGGCGCCGTAAGGCAGCAACTTTGCCACTGCGCCATTGTTTCAGGCACAGTGCAGTGTAGACTGTACAGTAAATTCTAAACTAGACTTTCTCATTTTTAGTATTACAGAAAGATTGCTAAGTTTAAAGAAATAAAACGGATTGAATAAATTAGGTGGTCAGGCTCTTGAATAGCCTAAAAAGGACACAAAGTGTTGGGATAACTTAGCGGGTCAGGCAATATCCTTGAAGAACATGGAGAGGTGACGTTTCAGGTCAGGCCCCTCTCCAGACTGATAGGCACTTTGTGCTTTTTTTAAAAATAAACCAGCATCTGCAGTTCCCTGTTTCTACCTTAAATAACTTAAACAGCGTACAACACGACCATCAGCTATAGACGCCCACACCAACAGCAGCAACAACAGCAATAGGGGTTGCGTGGTGGCGCAGTGGTAGAGCTACTGCCTTACAGCGCCAGAGATCCGGGTTCGATCCTGACTACGGCTCTGCTTGTCTGTACAGAGTTTGTACGTTCTCCCCGTGACCTGCGTGGGTTTTCTTCGGGATCTCTGGCTTCCTTCCACACTCCAAAGACGTACAGGTTTGTGGGCTAATTGGCTTCCTAATAGGATAGTGTTAGTGTATGGGGATCGTTGGTCAGCGTGGACTCAGTGGGCCAAAGGGCCTGTTTTTGCTCTGTATCTCTAAGCTAAACTAAGCAAGGAACCCATTGGGTGCAGCAGCATCTATGGAGTGAAGGAAATAGGCAACGTTTCGGGCCGAAACCCTTCCTCAGGTTTCGGCCCAAAACGTTGCCTATTTCCTTCGCTCCATAGATGCTGCAGCACCCGCTGAGTTTCTCCAGCATTTTTGTGTACCTTCGATTTTCCAGCATCTGCAGTTCCTTCTTAAGACACAAGGAACTGCAGGTGCTGGAATCTTGAGTAAAACACAAAGTGCTGGAGGAATGCATCAGGTCAGGCAGCATCTGTGGAGGGAATGGAAATACCATGTTTCTGGTCAGGACCCTTCTTCGGACACAGCAAGGCACAATGAATGTACTGGCTCCTATTTGTCTATAAAATAGAACGAGAGCCAACCACAATGTTGGTTGGTCATATCCCTCTATTCCCTCCCTGTCCACGTGTCTGTCTAAATGCTTCTTCAATCTTGCTGTTGTACCTGCTATCGCCATTATTCTTGGCAGCAAACTCCAGGTACTGTGCGTCCTCTGTCTAAAATATCTTTCCTCGTAAATCTTCTTTCAACTTTCCCCATCTCACCTTAAAGCTGTACACTTTAGTATTTGGTATTTCCACCCCGGGAAAATAGACACTGACTACTGTACCTATCTGCATGTCTGAAGAAGGGTTTCGGCCCGAAACGTCGCCTATTTCCTTCGCTCCATAGATGCTGCCGCATCCGCTGTGTTTCTCCAGCATCTGCAGTTCCTTCTTGAACACAGTACCTATCATGCCTGTGGGTCTCAGAGTTCCACACACATATAACATCCTCTATTTTACTTCTAGTACTGTTTAGTAAATTCAATGAGCAATGACATGGGAAGAATTGATTGAAAGATACGGCATTGAACCAGGCCCTTTGGTCCACCAAATCCACGCCCTTCATCTGTATAAAATCAGCCCTCAGCCTCACGCGCTCCAAGAAGTCATTTAGTGAATTGTAATAGTTTAATTTAATTTAGTTCATTATTGTCATGTGTACCGAGGTACAGTGAAAAGCTTTTGTTTGCGTGCTATTCAGTCAACGAAAAGACTATATGAATACAATTAAGCAGTCTACAGGGCACAGACAAAGGATAAAGGGAACAACATCTAGTGCAAGATACAAAGACTGATAAAGTCTGATTAAAGATAGTCCTAGGTTCTCCAATGAGGTAGATGGGAGGTCAGGACCATACTCTAGCTGTTGATAGGACTATATTTAAGGGGGAGTTAGATGTGGCCCTTGTGGCTAAAGGATCAGGGGGTATGGAGAGAAGGCAGGTACAGGATACTGAGTTTGATGATCAGACATGCTCATATTGAATGGCGGTGCAGGCTCGAAGGGCTGAATGGCCTACTCCTGCACCTATTTTCTATGTTTCTATGTTTCTTTGACCACTGAGTTGTCTGATAACCGTTGGGAAGAAACTGTCCCTGAATTTGGAGGTATGTATTTTCAACCTGTACCTCTTGCCTGATGGGAGAGGGGAGCAGAGGGAGTGAGACTGGTCCTTGATTATGCTGGTGGCCAGCGTGAAGTGTGGATGAGTCGATGGAAGGGAGGTTGGTTTGTGTGATGGTCTGGGCTGCGTCCGCAACTATGCAATTTCTTGCGGTCTTGGATGGAGCTGTTCCCAAACCGTGCTGTGATGCATCCCGGTGAAATGCATCCCCTGGAGAAGTTAGAGAGAGTTGTTGGGGAACATGCCGAACTTCCTAGTTTGAGGATTCATCTTTAAGAATAATCTTCCAGTTGATGTTGTCCCAGCGAGGTGGGACCGATTATTCAAGGAGATGGAAAGAACGACAATATAAGTGGTGAACGTGTCCAATTACAGCAGGCAGTTATAACGTGTATCCACACTTTATTTCCCATTTACAGTTATTAGATTCTATTTTACATTGTGCAACATTTTTAATTATATTTTATTAAACCAAAAGGATCATTTAACATTTTTCCTGGCTGGGTGAGCTATTTAATGAGAATAGTCTCAGTAAAATTATATCTGTTTGTTAATGACGAAAAGCTTTGAAATCAATGCTAATTTCCCTCCTGCGCATTGGGTTTAATACTGGCACTGGTATGGGATGCCTGTGCTTCCGAGTGCTGGAGCTTTAAAAGAATAGAAGGGATGGAGATCAACAAAATATTTAATTGGTGATATTATTGTATTATGTGGTCATGTCATGTTTTTTATGTCTATGGTACAAAATCCTGATCCTCACCTACAAAGCCCTCCACCATCTGCCCCCCCCCCCCCCCATATCTCACTGACCTCCTCTCCCCCTACCAACCCTCACGGTCCCTCAGATCTACATCAGCCGGTCTCCTCTCCATCCACAAGTCCAACCTTCGCAGTTTTGGGGACAGAGCCTTCTCCAGGGCAGCTCCCAGGCTCTGGAACTCCCTCCCCCAACTGATCCGCAATTCCGTGTCCCTCACCATCTTCCAGTCCCGCCTCAAGCCCCATCTCTTCACCTCTGCCTGTCCTTAGCCCCACGTCCCCCTCCCTTTTCATCTGTGCTTGAATTGCCTCATATTGTGCTTTGAATTGAATTCTGTCTTTACTTTGTGTACTAGTCATGTCTCTACTATTTATTTCATTCCCCTTACATGTTTTTCCTCTACCTGCTAAATTTTTGTAAGGTATCCTTGAGACTCTTGAAAGGCGCCCACAGATAAAATGTATTATTATTATTATTATGGTAGGTTATTCGCCAATTGCTTTTGTGATATTTATAGAAGTTACTAAAAGAAATGTTCAGGATTATCGGGGGTGAATGGGTGGATTTGTAAAGTGTGTCGATGTTCTCAAGTCAAGTCAAGTTTATTCGTCACATACACATACACATACGAGATGTGCAGTGAAATCAAAAGTGGCAATGCTCGCGGACTTTGTGCAAAAAGACAAACAAACAAACAACCAAACAAACTACAAACAGAATGGAACAGAATCACATGTTCTTTTTCATATTAAATATTGTGGGCGGAAGGAAAAAGGGAAAAAAACAGGTTAAGGTTGCCATTTGAGCTGCCACCTCGAATTACATCCTCATTCCCTCTCTCCACTATTAACATATTTTTAAAATACCCATAGTCATCACAATTGAATGAAAGCATTGCTAAATAACACCTATAATTTGTCACCTGAGGTAAAATTGGTTGACACCGGTGGAACAAACGCACTGATAGGATTGTGGAATAATATGTGACTCATAGAGGCCTTGTTGATGAATTATTGTTGCTGTCATAGAGTCCTACAGCGTGGAAACAGGCCCTTCAACCCCACTCGCTCGTGCTGACCCAGATGTCCCATCTCAGCCAGTCCCACCTGCCCACATTTGGTCCATGTCCCTCTAAACCTTTCCAAACTATGAATCTGAGGCCCGGATAAATCAAGAACTTATATCGATCTTTAAAAATACCCATTGACTTGGCCTCCACAGCTATCTGTGGCAATGAATTCCACAAATTCACCACCCTGTGGTGAAACAAATTCCTCCTCATCTCCATTTTGAAGGTCCATCCATTTATTCTGAAGTTGTGTCCTTTGGTTCTAGACTGCCCTATTACTGGAAACACTCTTTCCACACCCACTCTCTCTAGGACTTTCATTGTCTGGTATGTTTCAATGAGGACCCCCTCATCCTGCTAAACTCCAGTGAGTACAGGCCCAGTGCCGCCAAACGCTCATCATACATTAACCCAATCATCCCTGGGATCGTTCTCGTAAACCTCCTGTGGACCCTCTCCAGTACCAGTGCATCCTTCTTCAGATATGGGGACCAAGGCTGCTCGCAATAATCCAAATGTGGCCTCCCCAGAGCTCGGTAAAGCCCGCTGGAGTACGGTGGGCTGGCTCAGTCCCTCACTCGGAGAGAAGGCTGTGCTGTGCGGCAGAAATAATACAATAAATGGGTTTAACCACATTTGTCTCAGATAGACAGTCTCTTTGTCAAAGATTGCTGGTACAACATAAACAAATTATGTGTTTGTGGGACTTCAAGTAAGCCTAGCTAACCGAGTGTAGATTGTGTTACAGCAGCTGTAGATTTAATCTCCTACCTGCCAGTTAAACAGGCATTTCCTGCAGTATGTAAGCCATCCTTACAGACAGGAGGAGGTTGATTAGCACCAGTCTAGGCTGGGCAGAAAGCCTTTGTTACCGGCTGATCATTTCTATGTCCATTTGCCCTTTTTCCCCCCATGGGCAATTTAGCAGTCAAGCAATTTTGTTGAGTGCATTTAAAAAATAGATTTTGTTTGCTTTTTAAAGAGAGGAAACCTGGTCTTTATTGCTGTGGAGTTCACTAGAAAGCAGGAGGATTGAGGCAAGATGTTTTATCTTGATTTTCATCTGGAAGCCAAGGGAATAACAAAGACTTTGGGAACAATGCTGTTATTTGTCCATGGCCAGAATTCTATCCGCACTATTCATTGCTTGAGCTCAGGTGGCAACGAAAGTGATTTTCTTTCAACTTTTCTTTTTCTCCATTCGGGAAAGACCCCCACTGGTGCTGTTTGTTTATTGGCAGCTTTCCCAAATGGAGATAGTAGACCCTTCTCTGGGAAGAGCAGCCAAACATAATCAAAAATAGATACAAAAAGCTGGAGTAACTCAGCGGGACAGGCAGGATCTCTGGATGGAAGGAATGGGTGACGTTTCGGGTCAAGACCCTTCTTCAGGCTGCGAGTCAGGGGAGAAGGACCTCTCGTTTTCACACCTTACCCTTCCATATCTCTGTGACCCCCTCTCATAGAAACATAGAAAATAGGTGCAGGAGTAGGCCATTCGGCCCTTCAGGTCAGCACCGCCATTCAATATGAACATGGCTGATCATCCAACTCAGTATCCTGTACCTGCCTTCTCTCCATACCCCCTTTAGCCACAAGGGCCACATCTAACTCCCTCTTAAATATAGCCAATGAACTGGCTTCAACTACCTTCTGTGGCAGAGAATTCCAGAGATTCACCACTCCCTGTGTGAAAAATATTTTTCTCATCACGGTCCTAAAAGATTTCCCCCTTATCCTTAAACTGTGACACCTTGTTCTGGACTTCCCCAACATCGGGAACAATCTTCCTGCATCTAGCCTGTCCAACCCCTTAAGAATTTTGTAAGTTTCTATTAAGATCCCCCCTCAATCTTCTAAATTCTAGCGAGTACAAGCTTTCCCCTTACTCTCAGTCTGAAGAAGGGTCTCAACCCGAAACATCACCCATTTCTTCTATCCAGAGATGCTGCCTGTCCCGCTGTGTTACTCCAGCATTTTGTGCCTATATTATCCTACCCCATTCATTCCTTTTTCTCCCCGCTCTCGTCCGGCAGAAGGTGCAGAAGCTTGAAAGCACAAGACTCAGGAGCAGCTTCTTCCCCTCTGTTATCAGACGTCTGAATGGTCATGGAGTAATAGAAACATGTGGTCATTCAGCATGGAAACAGGCCATTCGGCCCACACCGACCATCTAGTCACACCTGCCTGGATTTGTCCCATATCTCTCAAAACATGCTTCTGCAGTTCCCTGGGTACCTTTATCTGAGGAATTAAATGGACAGACAACATTTCGGGTCAGGACACTTCTCTGTAAATAAATAGAAACTTAGCCAAAGAAGGTGAAATTAATAAGAATGAGGAAAATTTTGTTAGACCATATAAGTGTGTTCATAGAAATGTGTGTCAACAGGTTCCTTCAAATGGGAGCTGGGCGATTTAATGATGGAATTACAGTGGGTGGGAATTTCAGAGAGCCTTGTAGGATATATGGTGACTTTTGGAGAAATCACTGCACAAAAGATCAAAGAACAAAGATTTACTATCAGAACAAAATTATAAATTACAGAACAAATTACAAGCCTTCTTTGGATAACTCCTTTATGCCCCTGTCCCGCTTAGGAAACCTGAACGGAAACCTCTGGAGACTTTGTGCCCCGCCCAAGGTTTCCGTGCGGTTCCCGGAGGTTTTTGTCAGTCTCCCTACCTGCTTCCACTACCTGCAACCTCCGGCAACCACCTGCAACCTCCGGGAACCGCACGGAAACCTTGGGTGGGGCGCAAAGTCTCCAGAGGTTTCCGTTCAGGTTTCCTAAGTGGGACAGGGGGCTTTAGACTTTCGAGATACAGTGCGGAAATAGGCCCTACGGCCCACCGAGTCTGCACCAACCAGTGATCACCCCGTACACTAGCACTATCCTACACACCCACACGCGAGGAACCATTTACAATTTTTACCAAAGCCAATTAACCTACAAACCTGTCCGTCTTTGGAGTGTGGGAGGAAACCGGAGCACCTGGAGAAAGCCCACGTGGTCACAGGGAGAATGTATTAAATCTATACCCATGGTCAGGATCGAACCCGGGTCTCTGGCGCTGTAAGGCAGCAACTCTATCGCTGCACCACCTACCTTCTTCAAACATTTCATGAAGAACCTGCTCCCCATCTAATGGAAGTTTCAGATAATGAATTTCATACCAAGGCACCGATCATTAGCCAACAAAATCCCTTTAATTCTTATTTATGAGAAAGATCATTTCACTATCCTTGAAATAGTTTCCACGTGTGACGTTTTAAAGTTCAGATTTCTTCTGGTTGGGAAACTTGAGTATCCACCCACTATAATTATATCTGTAATACTATCGTGTTCATCGCATCTCAATCCATTTTATTACAAAGTACCAAAGACAAGTTTAGAATTAGTTATTGTTTTTCTCTCACTACAATTAGAGTGAAGGGATTTCCACCCACAATGGTACTTCCTCCCACGTGCCGCCTTCCCTCTCTCAGCTGCATGGCCATGGGAACGGGTTCTGTCTGAGCATTGGGTACAACAGGATGAATGAAACGACTACATGGCACTCTTCTGTGTATTGGCTGGTTGGGAGCGCTTGTCCTTTAGATTAGATTAGAGATATCGTGCGGAAACAGGCCCTTCGGCCCATCGAGTCACCACCGACCAGCGACGACCCCCATGGGCGGCACGGTGGTGCAGCGTTAGAGTTGCTGCCTCACGGCGCCAAAGACCCAGGTTGAATCCTGACTACAGGTGCTGTCTTGTATGTTCTACCTGTGGTCGCGTGGGTTCTCCAGGTGCACCGGATTCCTGCCACACTCCAAACACGTGCAGGTTTGTTGCCTGGGTTTCAACAACTAAGTTACAGAGATAGGTTGAATAAGTTAGGTCTTTATTCTCTGGAGCGCAGAAGGTTAAGGGGGGACTTGATAGAGGTCTTTAAAATGATGAGAGGGATAGACAGAGTTGACGTGGACAAGCTTTTCCCTTTGAGAATAGGGAAGATTCAAACAAGAGGACATGACTTCAGAATTAAGGGACAGAAGTTTAGGGGTAATATGAGGGGGAACTTCTTTACTCAGAGAGTGGTAGCGGTGTGGAATGAGCTTCCAGTGGAAGTGGTTGAGGCAGGTTCATTGGTGTCATTTAAAAATAAATTGGATAGGCATATGGATGAGAAGGGAATGGAGGGTTATGGTATGAGTGCAGGCAGGTGGGACTAAGGGAAAAAAAGTTGTTCGGCACGGACTTGTAGGGCCGAGATGGCCTGTTTCCGTGCTGTAATTGTTATATGGTTATATGGTTATATGGTTTGTAAATTGTCTAATTGGCTTGGTAAAATTGTAAATTGTCTCTAATGTGTGTGGGGTACTGTTAGTGTGGTTGGATTTGCTGGTTGGTGTGAACTCAGTGGGCCGAAGGGCCAGTTTCCATGCTGTATCTCTAAACTAAACTAAACATCTGCTCTGCTGTGCTTGAGTTCGACTTTATTATATTGATGTATAGTATTAGCTGATCTGACTGGATAGCATGCAAAACAAAGCGTTTCACTGTACCTCAGCACAAGTGACAATAACCGACCTAAACGTAAAACTTGCTCCCTCTAAAATGACCAGCACATGATCCGTTTCCAAGCTTGACTGCAATGCTTGCATCACAATGCCCTGGCATGGAATGCACTAATTATAGTCGACATTTATTCCTTGGAGCGCAGGAGGCTGAGAGGTGATCTTATCGAGGTGTAAAAAATCATGAGGGAATTGATAGGGTGAATGCACAGAGTCTTTTACCCAGGGAAGGGGAATCAAAACTAAAGGACATAGATTTCATGTGAAAGGGGAAAGTTTTAATAGGAATTTGAAGGGCAACTTTTTCACCCTGAGGGTGGAATGTACATGGAACGAGCTGCCAGAGGAGGGAGTTGAGGCAGGTACTATAACACGTATTTAAAAGACACTTGGACAGGTGCATGGATAGGAAAGGTTTATAGGGATATCAACACAGTTAATGGTGAAGAATCTTTTATTGGTATATAGATTGTGGACTTTGGAAGGGGTAGTATGGGGACCCATAGTCCCATCCATATCAACGGGTCGATGGCGGAGAGGGTCAAGAGCTTCAAATTCCTGGGCGTGCACATCACTGAAGATCTCTCCTGGTCCGAGAACACTGAGTCGGTCGGGTGAGCCAGACCTCCCTCTGCACAGAGGGAGCTGAGACGTCGAACGAGAGATCTCCACCAAGGAGGAACCAAGCCCAGCCGCTTGTTGGCAGCCCCATCAAAACCCTCTTGTATGTGTGTCAGAACACATCAGATGTGGCATTGACAATCCCCATGCAAAACCAGGGTGCGCTGGAACGTAAGCCTTTAGGTTTTGAGGCAGGCGACCCAAGTACACAGTGGGCCTGTCGCGGTAGTGGGACTTCTATTCTTGAACTCCTATAAATAGTAATGAACTGCATATCCTATTATTACTTTTTGGTGTTAAACATGTTTCTGCAATATGCTGTCAACGATTCCCCTAATGTTGGCTCTGCTTTAGAGAGCCTCATCTGGACTGCATTATAAACAAAAAGAAGAGAGGCATAAAAAAAGCCAACATCTTTCAGCTTTTTCTCATTAACCATAATGGGTCAGTGGCCACTGACAGTGGCAATTTGCATAATAGTCAACTCTTCACTTTTGTAGTGATGAGTGTTTGTTTCTGATTAAATTTAGGCTCACTTAGTTCTTTGGGCTTTTTTTCACAAGTTGCACTTGCAGCCAAAGAAACGCTCACCCGGGGATAACAATGTGCTGAGAATATGCATATTTTCCCACTGATATCTCCGTAAAACCCCTGCAAATGGATCCTGCAGGAGTAATAAATACACAGCAATTTTCCTCGCTTGCATTTTTATGTGGTTTTAACAAACTAGTGCTTCTTAACAATAATATTTAATTGACAACACTGTGATGGATTAATCTGTGGTAATATTAAGTATTAATGCGGGTCTTTGCAATTTAATATTCAGTGAATCTGTGTTGACTTTTTAAAGTAACACTGCTGATACACAACCTAGGGGCAGCACAGTGGCTCAGCGGTAGAGTTGCTGCCTCACATCGCCAGAGACCCAGCTTTGATCCCGACTATGGGTGCTGTCTGTATGGAGTTTGTACGTTCCCCCCTCCGGGTGCTCCTGTTTCCTCCCGCACTCCAAAGACATACAGGTTTGTATGTTGATTGGCTTTGGTATGTTGTAAACTTGTCCCTGGTGTGTGTTGATTAGTGTACGGGGTGATCGCTGGTCACCACGGACTAGGTGCGCCAAAGGTCTGTCTCCGTGCTGTATCTCCAAAGTCTAAAGTAAAGAGTAGAGAACACTAAACTTTCTTCAGCGCTGCCCTAATGGACAGATGCCGGTTTACAAAAAGAACACAAAAGTGGCGGAATAACTCAGCGGGCCAGGCAGCATCTGTGGAGAACATGGATTGGTGACGTTTCTGGCCGGGAAGTGTCTGGTAAAGGGTCCCAATCCAAACCCCTATGGAAAGAAGACATGATAATGGGGTTGAGAGGGAAAGATAGAACAGCCATGATTGAATGGCAAAGTAGACTCGATGGGCCGAATGGCCTAATTCTACACCTATATCTTATGAACCTTTTTGGTTTTGGTTTAGTTTACTGTCACCTGTAATGTGAAAAGATTTTTTATTGCGTGCTCTCCAGTCATCAGATAAACTAAACATGATGACAATCAAAGTACACAAAAATGCTGGAGAAACTCAGCGGGTGCAGCAACATCTATGGAGCAAAGGAAATAGGCAACGTTTCAGGCCGAAACGTTGCCTATTTCCTTCGCTCCAGAGATGCTGCTGCACCCGCTGAGTTTCTCCAGCATTTTTGTGTACCTTCGATTTTCCAGCATCTGCAGTTTCCTTCTTATACACGATTACAATCAAACCGCCCACAGTGTATAGATACAGGATAAAGGGAATAACACCTGTGCATGTTCTCCAGAGTTACTGCCTGGCCCGCTGAGTTACTCTGGTCATTTGTGTCAGTTTCAACTCAACCGGTCAAGGGAGAGAAACTATTTCTCGCCTTGAGCTCCATGTGTTTTCATTCATTTATCGGCTGAGGGCATTGTTGGGCAAGCTAGCAGGCATAGCCCACCCTCATCTCCTGATGCATGGGGTGGTTGTTTTGGTCTGATGCCCACTTTGCCCACCTGCCTTTCAAGCTTGCTGCTTAGGACCACACCTAGGCATGTGGTCCTGACCACCACCTATGGGATTGTAACCAGCCTGAATCAGTGACGTCAGGGAAAAGGTGAAAAATGATCAGTGGCCCCAGCCACCCACTTGTTCACGGGACCTCCACATGCGTCAAGTTTTACGCAAAGTTGTCACCTTAACCGTCCCTTGTCACTCAGTTTACAATTGGTGTTCCTTGACTGAACATCGAACGTCAAACAGTGAAGACACAAAATGCAGGAGTAACTCAGCAGGACAGGCAGCATCTCTGGAGAGATGGACTGGGTGACGTTTTCTGGTCATGACCCTTCTTCAGACCCGAAGACTCGAAACATCTCGACCCGAAACGTCACCCTGTTCCTTCTCTCCAGAGATGCTGCCTGTCCCGCTGAGTTACTCCAGCTTTTTGTGTCTATCTCTGGGTTAAACCAGCATCTGCAGTTCCTTCCTACACCGTATCGAACGTGATGTCTGTAGCGAACATGATGCCAAGTTAAACTAATCTCATCTTCCTGCACGTGGTCCATATCCTCCCACTCCCTGCATATCCATGTGCCGATCCAAAAGTCTCTGAAACACTGCTGTCCTATCTGCCTCCATCACTAGGCCTGGCAGTGCATTCTAAGCACCCACCACTCTCGGATGTGAAGTTTGAAAATTTGCAGCCAAATTGTGTCATTGTTATTTATTACCGAGGGCTGAGATATCCTGTACATTGAACAACTAAATTGTTTCGATCAATTGGAAATCCAAATGATCAAGTTTATACCATCGAGGAGCTACCATAAGGGTCATTTAGAAATATGCCAATATATATTTATCTACCTGACATTCCACGCCAGATCTCAGTGTGCTGGGGCGGAGTTTAGTTTAGTTTAGTGCAGAGATACAGCATGGAAACAGGCCCTTCGTTCCACCGAGTTCACGTCGATCATCGATCAGCTGTACACTAGTTCTATCCAATACACAAGGGACAATTTACAGAGGATGATTAACCTACAAACCTTTGGAGTGTGGGTGGAAACCAGGTCATGGGGGAACGTGCAAACTCCGTACAGACAGCACCCATAGTCAGGATGGAACCCAGGCCTCTGGCGCTGTAAGGCAGCAACTCTACTGCTACACCACCGTATTGCAATATGTTATATTGTTGTCTACAAAAAGACAAGCCCGCAATAATAACCATATATCCGTTTCCTTTTTGTTAACTGAACAAGGAATATTGTCAAGGCCACTGTGATCAACTCCTCCATTGTTTTGTGATATGATGTTGTTGGATGTTTTGTGCCCAGCAAAGGAGCAGTCCCCCCTTTGTTCAACGTCCCAGTCAAAGGAGAGGTGGCCTGATTGTGCCTTGCTCACTCAGTGTTGGGTTAGATCAATAGGGTTTCATACATTGAGATTCAATTTCCCACACACTTCTTCTTCTTTCATGTCCGTCATCTATGTTTCAAATGTTCGGCCCGGCTTGCACAGTGGACAGCCTTCTTGTTTGCCACCTCTAGATCTTCCAGGCAGCATTGTTCACCAAGAAGTGGGCATCTTAGTATAGGAAGAGGTTGAGTAGCTGGGACTCTATTCCTTGGAGCGCGGGAGGATGAGGGGTGATCTTATAGAGGTGTATAAAATCATGAGAGGAATAGATTGGGTAGCTGCACAGGGTATCTTGCCCAGAATAGGTGAATCGAGGTCCAGAGGACATAGGTTTAAGGTGAAGGGGAAAAGGTTTAATAGGAATCTGAGTGGTAACTTTTTCATTCAGAGGGTGGTGGGTGTATGGAATGAGCTGCCAGAGGAATTACTTGAGGCAGGGACTATCCCAATGTTTAAGAAATAATTAGACAGGCACATGGATAGGACAGGTTTGAAGGGACAATTTGCCAAACACAGGCAGGTGGGACTAGTGTAGCTGGGACGTGTTGGCCGGTGTTTGCAAATTGGGTCGATGGGCCTGTTTCCACGCTGTATCACTCCATGTCTCTAACTCAGCGGATCAGGCGGCATCTCTGGAGAAAATGGAGAGGTGGTGCTTCCGGGTGCGACCCTACTTCAGGCTGTTATCTTGTATAGTCTTTCCGCTGACTGGAGAACACACGACAGAAAACAATTTTCACTGCACCTCGGTACACTTGACAAAAGAAGATTGTCCCAGGAGGGAAATTGATCCGCCAAACTAACATGAAACGGGAAATTAAAGTGTCGAGTGGAAAGGATTGGGGATGTGCAGATTGGGGGGAGGGCGGTCAGTCTCAGTCTACACCACGACAGAAGGGGCAGGAGTTGCACAGTTTGATGGGCCCAACGCAAGGAGGTGGGACTAGTGTGGAAGGGGCATGTTTTGTGGCATGGGCAATGGGCCGAAGGGCCTGTTGCCACGCTGTATGACTTTGGCGGGTCTATATCATTGATATATACGTGAACCTGACATCTATATCCAGTGTTTAAGAAGGAACTTCAGATGCTGGAAAATCGAAGGTAGACAAAAGTGCTGGAGAAACTCAGCGGGTGCATCAGCATCTATGGAGCAAAGGAAATAGGCAACGTTTTGGGCCAAAACCCTTCTTCGGACTGATCTATATCCAGTGGGCTGTCGGAAGTGGAACTCTCTTCCTTATCTCATTATCTCACTGAGAATGGAACAGAGTTCCCCTCCCCCCCTCCCCTCGCTGTGGATTCATTTATTAGGACTAGTTCTGCTGAATTCTCATATTTATTACAAATCTTGATCTGAGGCAGAAACAACAAGTTTAATCCAGGAGTCAGAACAAGCCGAAACATCTTGTGCCAGGCCATTTTTATTTGAGCTCATTACTCTGATATTGGAGTGTGGTTATAATACTGTTATTTCCATGTCACAGATCCTCTCAGTTGGCATCTCGGAGAGAGGTGATTTAAAACCCCTTAAGAAAAAAAATTAATTACTGTCCCGGCCAGTTTATTTGCATTGCGAGGTTGATGGCAAGTGTCACACAGGGAATCTCTCTGACGGACTGCTACAGACTGCTGAATCTCCAGTCGCATCTTTAGTGTGGGTCTACTGGGACGGGCAGGAGCACCTGTTCCTTGCAAGAAATCAGACCAGTTAGTCCATTCATGTATCTTTAATGAAGCTCTAGGGCAGATGGCATAGAAAAAAGAGGGGGTGAAAATTGCATGCGACGTCACTAACTGTGGTTGAAACAAAGGATAAAGCTCTGTATGTGCAACAATGTGCTATTTTTACGAGCAGCAAAGAGACAGTGGAGAACCGTTCCAATGGCATCTGTTACTCTTCTATCTTCCAGTTGGGTGTTGAAAGCATTTGTTCGAGCAATTAAAAATTTTCTGGGCATGCCGCCGACTGTTAGTTTGAGACACTTGACATAAAGGGTTCGGAAGGAAGGGGATATCAGGGGTGCAGAAGTGCGGGTAGGGACGGGAGCTTGTTGGGGGAAACTGTCTTCCTTTCTTCTATGAGGGAAAGGCAGGGGAGGGTAAATTAGGTCTGTCAAGTAAGGCGTTTAATTTGCTTGCTTTTTTGAGCGTGTGTGTAAGCTTACCTCAGCTAAAAACTAAAAGGAAAGAACCAAGATGAAAAAAACGCAACAAGCAAAAGCTGGCTTATTTCATGCCCCACTGATGTGGTGGTAATTGCAAGAGAACTCTCTTTTTTTAATTACATGCTGGTTTAATGGAGAATTTCATTCAAACCGAATTTGGTAAGGTGTTTGATTTTTCTGCGCCCTTTATTAACCTCAGCTCCCGGAGCTATCCTGCACAGAACACATCCATTGACAAGTTAAAACCCCTGCTAAACGTTTTATTTCACGATTCCTCGCCCAACGCTGGCAGAGCTTGGACCAGTACCTTAGGCATCGCCCCTCCACTTTATTACATTCATGACCAACTGCATGATCACTGATGTTACGGCTCATTGGAGAATCGGCAGCCCAGCTCCAGATTGCCCTCAGAATTGCACCACTTTTCACAAGTTTTTTAAAATGTATATTTTGGCTCAAGCTTTTGCTGAACTCATTTGCATTTGGCTGAATGCAAGAGTTACCATGATCTGGGCACAATCAGACAGAGGAAATAATTAGATATGTTTCAATGGACGGCAGGGCAATTCTGACATAAAAAAGACATCAAACACCAATAAAATAAAGCAGAACATCAAATTAGATTAGCACCTTTAATTAACGTTCAATTTTTATTTCATTTTCATTGGGATTTCAAGCTGAGTGCAAAGTCTAAACGTGAATCGCACTTTGTCGGATAGTGTACGGGGTGGTCGCTGGTCGGTGCGGACTCGATGGGCCGAAGGGCCTGTTTCCGCACCATATCTCTAAAGTCTAAAGTGAATGAATCAATTCTATATTATACAACTGAGAACTGGGCGGCACACTGGTGCAGGGGGCAGAGCTGCTGCCTCCGAGCGCAAGAGACCCGGGTTCGATCCTGACCTCAGGTGCTGTCTGTGTGGAGTTTGCACGTTCTCCCTGTGGCCGCATGGGTTTCCTCCCACATCCCAAAGACATGCAGGTCTGTAGGTTAATTGCTCTCTGTAAATTTCCCCTAGTGTTTAGGGAGTGGATGAGAACGTGGAGTGACATACAATTTGTGTGAACGGGTGATCGATGGTCGACGTAGAATGGCCTGTTTTCGTGCTGTATCTTTCTATCCAATAGTCGGGGGATCTAACCTTCCAGAGCAGCCTACCATGCACAACCCTGTCAAATGCTTTACTAAAATCAAGTATACACGTCTACAGCTCTGCCTTCATCAAATGCTTTGGTCACATTCTCAAAAAACTCAATCAGATTTGTGAGACATGACCTCCCTTGTACAAAACCATGTTGACTATCCCTAATCTGCCCTTGTCCATCTATGTCCATCTCCATCCTATCCCTCAGAATGCTCTCTGGTAACTTTCCAACTACAGATGTTAAGCTCACTGGCCTAAATAGTTCCCAACATTTTCTGTGCAGCCCTTCTTGAATAGAGGCAGGTGGTGCTGGCTCGAAGGGCCGAATGGCCTCCTCCTGCACGTATTTTCAAAAACATTTGTCACCCTCCAGTCTTCCAGCACCTCTCCTGTAATTAACGATGACTCATAAATCCTGCAATTTCCTCTCTAGATTCCCGCAATGTCCTTGGATATATCTGATCAGGACCTGGAGATTTGTCTATCTTTATACGCATCTTTGCACCTCCTCAACTGTAAAGGGTCTGTCCCACTTGGAGATTTTTTCGGCGACTGCCGGCATCATTGACAGACGTATCAGGTCACTGAATAAGTAGCGGCGTGACGCGGCATGATGGCATATAGACGCACGGTGTTTCCTCAAGTGTCGCAACATTTTTGTTGTCGCCCCTGGATTTTGAAATATTTATACGTCAGTCAATGACGCCAGCAGTCGCCGAAAAAAATCGCCAAGTGGAACAGGCCCTTAATACTAACAGCTCGCGGGACACTTCCATTGACTACTCCAAGTTCCCCGGACCCCCAGTCTTTGTCCACGGTGAAATCAGAAGAGAAATACTCATCGAGGACCTTGCTCCACACAGAGTTGACCGCTTTAATCCCTGAGAGGTCTCACTCTCTCTCTGGTTACCATTTTTCCCTTTGTGCTCATAAAACCTCTCGCGATTAGCTTTAATGCTGTCTGCCAGAGCTAGATCCTGGCCCCTTTTTTGCCCTTCTGATTTTACTGCGTAGTTCCCAAAACTCCACCAGCTGCCTAGACCTGTCCCATGCCTCCTTCTTACTCTTGACCAAAGCCTCAATTTCACTCGGCATCCAGGCTTCCTTACGTTTACCTGCCTTGCCCTTCACTCTTAACAGGGATGCACATGTCCCAAAACTTCTCACTTTCCTGACATTCCCTTCTCATCAAACAATCATGCTCCATTCGACTTGAGCGAGTTCCTGTCTCATACCCTCAAAGTTGGCCTTGCCCCAATTCAGCATCATGGATTGTGGGCCCGCTCTAATCCCAATCCATAATTATCGTAAACCTAATCGGAAATTCTTTATCCTTTTTATTTTTCAGTAGCAGGTGTGTGAGTTGGCCCCAATGCAGTGGGGAGTAGGGAATGATACCAGGTTGTGGAGGAATAATGGGACTATAGAACATGCCCTTCAGTCCACAATGTCCACACCAAACCCGATGCCACGATTGACGCGTTGGGGCCAACTCATCTCTGCCTGCGTGTGATCCATATCCCCCATTTTCATCATATATCCTGCTGTATACTATCATAGCTTTCCTCGCTATCTGCAACTCCACCAACTTTGGTATCATCTGCAAACTTACTAACTGCAGGAGGCTTGAGAGGTGATCTTATAGACATCTATAAAATCATGAGGTTAAGGGGAATCAAGAACACAGGCTTAATGTGAGAGGGACAAGATTTAATAGGAACACGAGAGGCAGCTTTTACACACAGGTACATGGAACGAGCTGTCAGAGGAAGTAATTGAGGCAGGGACTATAACAACATTTAACATTAATGTTTACAATGACATGAATTGGAAAGGTTGAATGGGATATGGACCAAACAAGGGCAGGTAGCATAGTTGGGGAATCTTGGTTGTCATGGGCAAGTTTGACCGAAAGACCTGCTTCCATTCCGAAAACTGTAGAGAACATAGAACAGGAACAGTGAAGGAAGGAACTGCAGATGCTGGTTTACACCAAAAACCAGCATCTCCTTCTACCTCATTGGAGACCCTCAGATTATCGTTAATTGGACTTTCTCAATTTATCTTGCACTAAACATTATTCCCTTCAGCATGTATTTGTACACACTTGATTGTAATTATGTATAGTCTTTCTGCTGTAGAAGGGTGGCTGAAGAAGGCTCTCGACCCAAAATGTCACCCATTCCTTCTCTCTGGAGATGCTGCCTGTCCCGCTGAGTTACTCCAGCACAGGAACAGGCCCTTCGGCCCACAATGTCCATGCCAAACATGATGCCAAGTTAAACTAATCCCACCTGCCTGCACGTGATCCATGTCCATTTGTGTGGGGTCTTGAGAGTTAGCGCCAGAGCTATGCTCACCAGAAATGGGTACAATTCGGTTTATGAATGTTCTCAAATCTCTTATGTAGCATAGAATGATACCCATTCTGAAAGCTTTTAGAGGCAGCGATATCATATTGCTCTAGTGTCCATTCTGTTTAATATTCTGTTTAATATTAATTCAATTTGTAAAGGGTGACCTGCCCTTTGCCAGCCTATATTGCCTGTCCCCGATGATTCTCTAAGTGCTCTGATTGAGTGTCTGTATGTATGTGCAAAGCAATGAAGTGGGCAGATTCTCTGTTTTGTTTTGCTGATGGAGTTGTATCCTGAATCTGATTAGAATTTGATCAGCAAGCCATCTATGTGCTCATCGCTCCAAATGGCTCGACATAATACCCTTCCTGATGTGTTATGGCCGGATGAAAGTGACTTAAACCCTTTCCAAACTCCTTCAGGTTTCCCATTTTCATCGACTTTCGAGGCAACGCATTGAAGAACATTTCTGCTGCCTCCCTTCTCTCCCTTGCCGCCGTCAAATAATGCGGCAATATGTGGTTTAGTTTAGTCTCATGTGTACCGAGGTTCAGTGAAAAGCTTTTTTGTTGCGTGCTATCCAGTCAGTGGATAGACTATACATGATTGCTATCAAGCCGTCTACAGATACAGGATAAAGGTGTGCGTGTGCGTTTTCACACTTCTGTACCCCTTGCTCGATGGACGAGGGGAGAAGAGGGAGTGGCTTCTGTAATATTGCCCCAAGTGTTTAGGATGCAAAATTGAGATAACATAGAACTAATATGAATGGGTGATCGCTGGTCGGTGCAGACTCGATGGGCTGAAGGGCCTGTTTCTACACTGTACCTTTAAACTAATCTAAACTAAACTATAGATAGATAGATAGAAAATGCTGGTGTAACTCAGAGGTACAGGCAGCATCTCTGTAGAGAAGGAATGGATTATGTTTTGGGTCGAGACCCTTCTGCAGACACCCTTCTTCGGGTCTAAAGAAGGGTCTTGACCCGAAACGTCGCCCATTCCTTCTCTCCAGAGACGCTGCGTTACTCCACCCAAACCACCCCCTCCCCGGGTACTTTCCCTTGCAACCGCAGGAAATGCTACACTTGTCGCTTTACCTCCCCCCTCGACTCCATCCAAGGACCCAAGCAGTCTTTCCAGGCGAGGCAGAGGTTCACCTGCACCTCCTCCAACCTCATCTATTGCATCCACTGTTCCAGGTGTCAACTTCTCCACATCGGCGAGACCAAACGCAGGCTTGGTGATCGCTTCGCCCAACACCTCCACACAGTTCGCACTAACCAACCTGATCTCCCGGTGGCTCAGCACTTCAACTCCCCCTCCCATTCTGAATCTGACCTTTCTGTCCTGGGCCTCCTCTATGGCCAGAATGAGGCCTAGCGTAAATTGGAGGAACAGCACCTCATATTTTACTTGGGTAGTTTACACCCCAGCGGTATGAACATTGACCTCCAATTTCAGATAGTCTTTGCTTTCTCCCCCCTTCCCCTCCCCTTCCCCTCCCCCATAAGTCTACTGTCTTCGCCTCTTCCTTTCTTTTTCCCGCCCCCCCTCCCCCGGCATAAATCTGAAGAAGAGTCTCGACCCGAAACATCGCCTATTCCTTCTCTCTATAGCTGCTGCCTCACCCGCTGAGTTTCTCCAGCATTTTTGTCTACCTCCAGACGAACACAAGTTGTTAAAGCATGTGCAATTTGAGGTTAGTGTTGAGAAAGAGGACTAAGAGAGAGAAGATGGTGGTGCATCAAATGGTGTCCAGGCCGCCTCCAGACAGTCTCTCACCACCCACTGTGTTTGGCCTCGATGTACAATTACTCTTGGCAAAGCGATGCAGAGGATGTGTGACAGGCAGAACTGTGGTAGAGATGATAAACATCAGCAGATAAATTATGAATGGAGTTGTGGTCAGGGTTGCTGCAGAGATCTTTATCATGCCGTCACGATGGTTCTGATGTATTCTGTTCATAACATCTGTGGCATGTATTTGACTGACTAATAACAGTGCTATTAATAAGTGTTTTTATAGCCAAAGAAAAACAGTTGAGGCTGTTATCTATGGTTTCTTTGCCATACGTTTGGAAGTATAAATAATATTGTCCTTGTACTGCACGGAACAGGTAGAATTGGCAGCCACGCAAGAGAAGCGATCTCCAGTCTAGTCGTAGACAGAGTCTAATCTCGTACACTCATCTCCAGTCTAGCCTTATACATAGAATCTGATCTTGGCTTGTACGCAGTCTGGTCTTGTATACAAATCTCCAGTCTGGTCTGGTACACTGAGACATCACCAATAACGCAACCTGCTGTTCTGTAAGTGTAATGTCCATGTTTTGGAACAGCTTCTTCTCGACAACCATCAGGCCAACCCTAACTAATTTACGAACCTCAAACTCCAAACCACGAACTCCACAGATGCTGCCTCACCCGCTGAGTTCCTCCAGCACTGTGTGCTTTACTCATGATTCCAGCATCTGCAGTTCCGTGTGTCTCCCGTGTCCCCATTCATCGGCGCGTGGGATTTGTTTTATGAACTTAGCCGCTCCATGGAAAAAAAATCCAAGTTTTCCTAACCTCTACACATAGCTAATGCCCCTGTCCCACTTAGGAAACCTGAACGGAAACCTGAACGGAAACCTCTGGAGACTTTGCGCCCCACCCAAGGTTCCCGTGCGGTTCCCGGAGGTTGCAGGTGGTTGCCGGAGGTTGCAGGTAGTGGAAGCAGGTAGGGGAGACTGACAAAAACCTCCGGGAACCGCACGGAAACCTTGGGTGGGGCGCAAAGTCTCCAGAGGTTTCCGTTCAGGTTTCCTAAGTGGGACAGGGGCATAACTCCCTCTAATCCAGAAAAAGACAAAAAGTGCAGGAGAAACTCAGCAGGTCAGGCAACATCTCTGGAGAACATGGATAGGCGATGTTTCATGTCGAGACCCTTCTTCAGACACGAAATGCCACCTATCCATGTTCTCCAGAGCTGCTGCCTGACCTGCTGAATTACTCCAGTGTCATTTTCTAGATTAACCAGCATCTGCAGTCTTTGTTTCGACACTCTAATCCGGGCAGCCTATGTTAGCGGCTGTGTTATTGCAATGTGTGACATAAACTGGAGATCAGGTTAATGTCCTTGCTTCAACCTGGGACAGGTAGAGTTGCTTAATCACACCCCCATTGCCTCAGCAGCTAGGTTGATAGGGATAGAGGGAAGAGAACAGGACCCTGTCCCTGATCTTTTTCAATGTGTGCATATTGGATAATGACCAGGCTGGCTTCTGATCATGGAAGAATAATCTGCTAACATTCATTGCCTGTATCCACCCATGAAGAAAGTGACTCTTAGGCAAATTATGGAGCACATTTGGTCATTTAAAGGACATTTGGACGGGCACAGGTTTAGAGGGATATGGGCCAATCGTGGACAGGTGGTCTAGTGTGGATGGGGCATCTTGGATGTGGCATGGACAAGTTGGTCTGAAGGGCCTATTTCTCTGCTGCATGACTAGTTGACCCACCCCCCCGGAACCATAACCCAGGCCTAGTCACATCCTCGGCAAATGAGGGAAGAAAGTTCGTCATCTAAAAATACCCGCATAGATAGTACACATTTATGGCCGTCGGGAGCCAACAGTTTGTGGGAGACATATATCCTGGTTGTGATCTGTTTGCCTGTTTCAGAGAATCAGCAAAGAACACCCAATTTCCATCAGTAGGAATTCTGCCCGTCAAACTGTGAACTGAGTTTAGTAAACCTGCCGAGAATGTTCACACAGATTCATAATCCCTTGACAAACATACAGTGCAAACAGGAAATTAAGATCTTGCCTAGAGTAAGGGGATTGACAACCAGAGGACATAGGTTAAGGTGAGGGGGGGGGCAGATTTAATAGGAAATGAGGGGTAACATTTTTTATATTGAGGGTGGTGGGTGTATGGTGCGGGCTGCCAGAGGAGGTAGTTGAGGCAGGTACTACTGCAATGTTTACTGTAAGAAACATTTGGATGGGTACATGCATTAAGGCAGGTTTAGAGGGATATGGGCCAAATGCAGTCATCTGGGACTAGTGTGGATGGGGCATGTTGGTCGGCGTGGGCAAGTTGGGCCGAAGGGCCTGTTTCCGCGGTCTAAGACTCTGTTCATGAAACCTTGTCTATTCATTCTTGAATTAGACATGAAAAGATCCAATAAAAGTATGGGAAATTTCACCTCAAGAAAAATTAGACAAAATGCTTTCAACAATAAGTTTGTACTCCCGACACGAAAGGGGAAACAATGTAGCCTAAAGGGTTTTTGGTGTAATGAAAGGAAATTGGTCGGGATTAATAGGTTAAGGCAGAGATTGTTGGCGTCTGTGAGTACATGTGAACTGTCACTGGTGTGTACTGGCTGTCAAAATGCATTTGTTCTGTGTGTGATCAGGCCTCTTGTTGTCTTTAGCAGGTTCAAGGTCACATGCCTCCGCTCATGATCCCGATTTTTCCACACGACCAGCGGACGCTGGCAGCACAACAGGGATTCCTCTTTCCACCGGGAATAACATACAAACCAGGTAAGCTTCAGAGCGCTCCATTGCTTCACAGCTCGGAAGGCAGAGCAGGCATTTCAAATGCTTAATAGTTTAGTTTAGGTGAGTTTAGAGATACAGAGTGGAAACAGGCCCTTCGGCCCACCGAGTCCGCACCGCCCAATGATGCCCGCGCACTAGCACTATCCTACAGATGCAGGTTTATACTGAAGGTAGACACAAAATACTGGAGTAACTCAGCAAGTCAGGCAGCATCTCTGGAGAATAGGAGATGCTTCCCCCCACACCTACAACATCTATATTTCAGTCTGAAGAAGGGTACCAACGCACAACGTCAACTTTTCTCCTGAGATGCTGTCTGACCAGCTCAGTTACTCCACCATTTTGTGTCTATCTTCAGAATAAACCAGCATCTGCAGTTCCTTCCTACACATTTTGAAAGCTTGAATGAGAAACCGCTAGTTTTTCATAATAGTATATTCTGTTTAATCTTTTATTTATTCTTCTTCCTGACCTCTTGGATGTGAGCAAAAACACAAAGTGCTGGAGGAACTCAGCGGGTCAGGCAGCATCTTTTTTTTAGAGATACAATGTGGAAACAGGCCCTTCGGCCCACTGAGTCCGCAACAACCAGCGATCCCGGCACGCTAGTTCTATCCTACAAATTAGGGACAATTTTCCTACAGTTAACCTACAAACCTACGCGTCTTTGGAGATCAGCCATGGTCAAATGGCGGAGAAGACTTGATGGGCCGAATAGCCTAATTCTGCTCCTGTCTTATGGTCATTCGAGAGGGAAGTGTGGGGTTTGGAGGGGGCAGGATGGAAATGACTGGAGACTATGTCTTATGGTCTTATGGAAACATCACCTGTCCATTCCCTCTGCAGATGCTGCCTGACCTGCTGAGTTCCTCCAGCATTTTCTTGTCTTTTATTGGTAAAGCAGCATCTGCAGTTCCTTGTGTCTACAGGCTTAATCTCAACATACTCCCTACAAAATATAGGGCAGGAGTAATGATTCAATAGTTTATATATAATTTTTATAGTTAAAAAATATATATAATGTTGCATTCATGAACATAGAACATAGAACTATATAGCCCAGGAACAGGACCCTCGAGCCCACTATGCCTGGGTTACCATGATGTCAATTTAAACAGCACATCAATATTCCTATCATTATTCCTCAGAAGTGTAGATATTTAATATTATCCTCCAACCCTGTTCGATCCTGACTATGGGTGCTGTTTGTACGGAGATTACACACACTCTCTGCGACCACGTGGATTTTCTCCAGGTGCTCCAGTTTCCTCCCACATTCCAAACACGTACAGGTACAGTACACAGGTTAATTGTCCCTAGTGTAGGGTGGAACTAGTGTACGGGTGATCGCTGGTCGGCGCAGACTTAGTGGGGCGTGTTTCCACACTGTATCTCTAAACTAAACTAAATTGCATGCACTTCCTGATCACATGTTAACGCTGAAGCAATTTGAAAGGCTGATTATATTACTTAAGTTAAATAAAATGTCCAGTAATCTTTGGATATCAATTATTGATGTAGTATTTGTATTGTATTGTATTGTATTGTATATCTTTATTGTCATTTCCTGAGTATTCGCATACCCAGAGGAAACAAAAAAACGTTGCTCAACCAGTGTCCATTCAGTGTGCATGAAAAAATAAATAGAAATGAAAATAAAAAATGTGAGAAACGTTTTAATAACAGGTTAATTGAATTGGGATCTGAAACTGTATGGTTTTTCTCTAGGCTGCGGGCATTGCCTAATCCATTAGAAGCTGATTATAGTCCTGTTTTGAGATGAACTGGCATTTAGTATCTTCATTATTTGGAGAAAGGTCCCAACCAGAAACAACAATGACCTGTTCCCTCCAAGGATGCTACCTAACCTGCTGAGTTTGAGTCAAAGAGTCGTACAGCATGGAAGCAGGCCCTTCGTCCCAATTTGTCCATGCCGAGCAAGATGCCCCATCTAAGCCCGCCCCATTTGCCTGCATTTGGCCCATATCCCTATCAACCTTTGCTGTCCATGTAACTGTCCATGTAACCGTGTAAATGCTGTCTGTCTTCTAACCTTGTGTTTTACTTGAGTTGCGTAAACCCGAAAACTGACTCTACATTGAAATGCATGTTGTTGCTTTGTGTAATAATCGTTTATGCAGTAATATGAAGTGTTGTTTCCACATCTGAAGGCAAGACTCAAATAACTATTAGCTCTGCACTTTGCCTTGTTAGTAAATGCACTGTTCATTTGTAACACCGCCTTCCAGGGGCATCGATAAAATGATAGCATGGGCTGCAAAGAACTGGATAGCATTGATTGTTAGGAAGCGGGAGATGGTACACATTGTTCATCTGGTAAATCAGAAGTAACACCACTGCTATGAATGGGAAGATGTGGATGGGCATTCAGACTTGGAGCTTTAGGTTCATAAGATGTTGAAAGCAGTATCTTAAGTGCATAAGGTAAAAAATAGCTGATAGAAATGCTGGAGTTAATGAAAAAAGACACAGAATATAAAAGCTGAGGCATTAATACCAGCTCATTGTGTATAGTTTTGAACTCTACTCCTTGGAAAGGTTGATATACAAAGAGCGAACAGCTCAGATACACTAAGATGCACCTTGGTAAAGAAATAAGGATTACAAAGAAAGACTTGAAAAGTGAGAACAATTTAATTGGTGCAGAGGTGATTATAGAATTATTTAATGGATATTTTCACCATTAAAGAGAAATGGGGCAGAGTACGTGTAGATGGAAATTGCCCCTTGCAGTAGGGAGGCATGGTGGCACAGCGGTGGAACTGCTGCCTTATAGCGCCAGAGACCAGGGTTCCATTCTGGTTACAGTTGATGTCTTTACACAGTTTGTACCTTCTCCCTGTGACCACGAGCATTTTCCCAGGGTGCTCCAGTTTCCTCCCGCACTCGAAAGACGCATAGGTTTGTAGATTAGTAGGCTTTGGTAACATTGTGAATATTGTCCCAATTGTGTAGGATAGTGTAGGGGGTGAACGTGGACTCGGTGGGCCGAAGGGCCTGTTTCCACGCTGTATCTCCCAAAGTCTAAAGTGTAAAGTCAGCAATTCAGAGATTTGGAACATATATATAATTCAGCAAAGTATTGAACTCTTGTGGAATGTGGTTCCGGGGCAAATGATCTAAATAAACAGCAAATAAAATGAACTCCCCAGCTCAATAGGTTGTTGAAGGGAATGACAAAAAGGGGGATATGGGAATATGCCTGACCTGTGGCACTGGAATAAATGTTGCGATAACCATCAATGCAAACAGGATACACGCCGGTTTTCATGTTGCTGTTTAGATTAGGATGACTCAAAATTAAACTATCAATAGACAATAGACAAGAGGTGCAGGAGTAGGCCATTTGACCCTTCAAGCCAGCACCGCCATTCAATGTGATCATGGCGGATCATCCCCAATCAGTACCCCGTTCCTGCCTTCTCCTCATATCCCCTGACTCTGCTATTTTTAAGAGCCTTATCTAACTCTCTCTTGAAAGCATCCAGCGAACCTGCCTCCACAGCTCTCTGAGGCAGGGAATTCCACAGACTCACCACTCTCTGTGAGAAAAAGTGTTTCCTCGTCTCCATTCTGAATGGCTTACTCCTTATTCTTAAACTGTGGCCCCTGGTTCTGGACTCCCCCGACATCGGGAACATGTTTCCTGCCTCCAGTATGTCCAAGCCTTTAACAATCTTATATGGTTCAATGAGATCTCCTCTCATCCTTCTAAACTCCAGCGGGTACAAGCCCAGCTGCTCCATTCTCTCAGCATATGACAGTCCAGCAATTGCGGGAATTAACCTTGTAAACCTACGCTGCACTCCCTCAATAGCAAGAATGTCCTTCCTCAAATTAGGGGACCAAAACTGCACACAATACTCCAGGCGTGGTCTCACTAAGGCTCTGAACAACGGCAGAAGGACCTCTTTGCTCCTATTTGCTCTCACTTTGTCTATCTCTCGTTCCAATTAATTGGAATTGCCATACCATGCCATTGTGCAGCCAGCCAGGATATTATCAACCGTGCACCAGCCACATTTTACATTCAGCTTAATGACGTTGGTCTCCTGCTTGATTTCACTGCCACTCGTCACATCATTGGCACTGCACTGGCTCAAGTGGCCTTGTCCACTGGCCACTGATGTGTACCACAAGTCTTCCTCCTTGGTTTCCCTGTAGCACCTTGGCCCTTGAATCACCAATAAATGGAAGCTATAGTCCAATGACTAGGAACCATATCAAAAGCAAGGAAGTGTCAGTTACATTTAGCAAATGCTTTCCCATGCCAAAAGTCATACATATGTAGAAGGGTCCCCACCCGAAATGACACCCATCATTTTTCCCGGAGATGCTGCCTGACCCGCTGAGTTCCTCCAGCACTTTGTGCCTGTCTTTGGTACAAACCAGCATCTGCAGTTCCTTTCCACACATTTTACATATTGCCGATATTTAGGATGAAGCATTTGTCGTGCATTATGAGAATTTGGTTTGGCTGCATTTGGACTATAGTGTGCAGTTCTGACGGCCTCATTGCTGGAAGAATGTGAAGGGAATGGAAAGGGTGCAGAGGAGGCTCACCAGAATGATGCCTGAATTAGGGGGAGGTTGGACAGACTTGGATGCTTTCTCTGGAACGCTGGAGGTTGCAGGGAGACCTGAAGGAAGTATATAAAATTATGAGAGACGTGGATAGGATAGACAGTCAGACACTTTTTCACAAGTTGGAAAAAATAAATACTAGACGGCATTGCATTAAGGTGAGAGGAACAGTGTATAAAGGAGATGTGAGGGGCAAGTTCTTACACACAGTCTACGCTGCCAGGGTTGGAGGCAGATATGATAGTGGCTTTTAAGAGACTTTAGGATAAGCACCGATACACAAGTAATGAAAGGTTATTGATTATGTACAGTCAGATAAGAATTGGTCTTGGCATTATAGAAACATAGAAACATAGAAAATAGGTGCAGGCGTAGGCCATTCGGCCCTTCGAGCCTGCACCGCCATTCAATATGATCATGGCTGATCATCCAACTCAGTATCCTGTACTTGTCTTCTCTCCATACCACCTGATCCCTTTAGCCACAAGGGCCACATCTAACTCCCTCTTAAATATAGCATGTTGTTCATAGCATATTGAAATTATGTTCAGCACACGATCATATCCCTCCATTCCCTGCATATTCATGCATCTATCAAGCGTGCCAGTCACCCACCACCCTGTGGGAAACACCAGCCTTGCACACCTATGCTGCTCTAAACCTATGTCCTTTAAGATTTGACTTTTCCACTCTGGGAAAACGGCTCTGACTGTCTACCCTATCTATGCCTGTCCCACCTATCTATCAATCTATCTTAGTGACTGGGTAATGCTCACATTATTTACTGCATTCTCAATTAAAGGTTCCAGTTACACAGCCTATCTTTGACTGTTTAGTTTAGTTTAGAGAAACAGCATGGAAACAGGCCCTTCATCCCACCAAGCCCATGCTGACCATCCATCACCCGTTCACACTAGTTCTATATTATCCCACTTCCACATCCACTCCTACACACTAGGGACAATGTAAAGAGGGCAATTAACCTATCAAACCTGCACGTCTTTGGGATGTGGGAGAAAACCTGAGCACCTGGAGAAAACCCACGCGTTCAGAAGGAAAATACACAAATTCAATACTAAGATAAGATAATACTTTATTAATTCTCTTATTCAGGGGAAATTCAGATGTCCCTGCAGCACACTAATAAAAATACAACATAGCATTCAAGAAGTTTAACATTAAAACATAAAAACATCCCCACTGGTTCCCACTGTGGGGGAAGGCACAAAGTCCAGTCCCCATCCTCTTGTCCACCCAGAGTCGGGCCTATTGAGGCCTCCTGACAGCGTCCGTAGTCAGGATCGAACCCGGGTCTCCGGCGCTGTGAGGCAGCAACTCTGCCACTGCGCCACCGTGAGCCCTTTCACAGGAGTAAATTCCTGTGTCTCTCCAGCATTTTGAACCAAGATGGTTTGTTTAGTTAATTAAGTTACTGGAACAGCAGCCCCTTGTCTGTGATATGAGTTTTTATGTATGTCTATTCAATCCCAAATACCGATCGAATAACTTTAAAATAGGCAATACAGCAGGAACAAATGGTAGAGGATTTGTACACAGATGACACACTATTGTGTGACGGAGTAGCTAGCATTGCTGTTCTTTGGCGAGGCAGCAAAAGTATGGATTCTTGTTTGAACATGCAACCTGTTCTTCAAACAAATTAAATAAAACTTTTCCTCACGCAAGCATTCTTAATCTGGAGAACAAATTTGCAGAAGATTGCTGCAGCATGTTCATTGACTCCATGCCAAGGAGAGTCAGAGTGGAAGGCAATTTAAAATTAAAAAAAAACTATCTTAAACAATCATTTTTTTTTCCCCAATGGATTGTTCATACATTCACTGATCTGTAAAGATCGGCCAGATCCCCAAACTCAGTTGAAGTAGCTGGTAAAAATGATGGAGCAGGAATATTGGGTCTGATACTCTTCAGTTCAGCAGAGCGGCACGGTGGCGCAGCGGTGGAGCTGCTGCCTCACAGCACCAGAGGCCCAGGTTCGATCCTGACTGCGGGTGCTGTCATTATGTTCCCCCTGTGACCGAATGTAGAAAATTGCCCCTAGTGTGCAGTGTAAGGGTGATTGTTGGTTGGCACAGACTCAATAGGCCAGAGGCATGTTTGCACATTGTATCCCTAAACTAAACTAAACCAAGTTAAACTAAACTTTGTGTCTCTTTTATTGTAAACCAGCATCTACAGTTCCTTGTTTCTACAAGGTCATAGCGCGCCTTTGGTCATCATTTAAACTTGTAAAATGAAGATTATATGTTTAGGCGTTGTTCCAAACGAAAGCTAAAAGACTAGAATCTTTGAGAGAAAATGAAAGACATTTCAAAACAATGGAACAAGGCTAGTCAGTTCTTCAGAATATAAAAGATGTTGGATTTTTATGACCCAGTATGGTCATAAGGAAAACATTTTACATCCATATATTGACTAGTTCACAAGACTGCTCCAAATATACTTTGGACTTTAGAGATACAGCTGGAAACAGGCCATTCAGCCTACCAAGTCTCTGCTAACCAGCGATCACCCCGTACGCTGACACTATCCTATACACTAGAGACAATTCACAATTTTTTTTGCTGAAGCCAATTAACCTACAAGCCTCTTTGTCTTTGGAGTGTGGGAGGAAACTGGAGCACCTGGAGAAAACCCACATGGTCACAGGGAGAACGTGCAAACTCTGTACAGGCAGCACCCGGGTCTCTGGCGCTGTGAGGCAGCAGCTCTACTGCTTCACCACTATTCTGCCCACTTCTTCCTTAGTGGGATTAGTCTGTCTGGTCTCGGGTGAAAAATAACAAGTTGCGACACAAAATCAATTTAATATTAACGAAAGTTTTATAATATTGATTCTGCTCCATGTAATAACTCAGCATCGAAAACTACAGCACGGGAACAGAACTACAGCCCACAATATCTGTGCCGAACATGATGCCAAGGCAAACAAATATCTTCTCCGGCACATGATCCATCTCTAACGACTGTATCTTCACTTGCAGTTTGTTTTACAACCAAAGTTTCCAATGGAAAGAGTGCAGGGGAGATTTACAAGGATGTTGCCAGGACTTGAGGGCCTGAGCTAGAGGGAGAGGATGAGCAGGCTAGGACTTCATTCCTTGGAGCACAGGAGGAAGAGAGGTGATCTTATAGAGGTGCATAAGATCATGAGATGAATACTGTAGATTGGGTTGGTTGATGCACATTACTCAGAGAAGGGGCATTAACAACCAGAGGACATCATTTTAAGGTGAGAGAGGAAAGATTTAATAGGAACCTGAGGGGAAACTTTTTCACACAGAGGGTATAGGGAGCAAGGTGCCAGAAGAGGTAGTTGGTTAATATATGGATCGGAAAGATTTAGAGGGATATGGGCCAAATGCGGGTAGGAGGGACTAGTGTAGCTGGTGCATGTTGGTTGGAGTGGACAAGTAGGTCTGAAGGGCATGTTTTGACGATTATGAATCCATGATTGAATTCAGGTGAGGTACCAAAGGTGAGGTGTAGTTTAAAGAAGCAATTAGCCAGCATCCGCATGAATTGAGATTTTCCTGAGTTCACCAGCACAATGGCTGTGAAGGGGATTTTCATCTTATGATGTTATTAGGTTTGACATGCAGAAACCTTTAATGGCATACAAAGCAACACCTGTAGTGATCCACCTCTCTTTCTTATCCACTCCTACCCCAGCCACCCTCCCTCAAGCATAAACATGCGTGCACTCGGTTTCACAGAATGCCACTGCTGATCAGTTTGGCTGATTTAAAAGAATATTTGTTAAGGGGAAAAAAAAAGAATTCACACAAGCAATCATTTTACATTGTTGTTTTATCATTTAAAATGTCCTGAGAGGGAAACAAATCTTGTGAAGAAGTCGAGCTCAGGAGGTGGTATTAGGACATGCAGTGTTGCAGAACTTTAGGAGCAGCCTGAAGAGAGATCTTTATGAAGCATGTATGTTTTTACTGTGGTGCACAGATTGATGAGGTGTAGATTTGTTAGTGTGTGTCTGTTTCAATAGGTCACAGAGACTGAGATCTCAACTGAAATTGTATGTACGAGGAAAACACTCCCAAGTTGTGGTTCTTTTCTCCCTCGGCCCTGATCTATAATGTTTTTTAATATTTTTGCATGTTTGCAATATCGCACCTACCTCCAAATCCACTTACCAATAAAAAGCAAAAGGTATTAATATAACTTCATAATTCATCTGAAGAAGGGTCTCGACTCGAAACGTCACCCGTTCCTTCTCTCCAGAGATGCTGCCTGGTCCACTGAGTTACTCCAGCATTTTGTGTCTATCTTTGGTGTAAACCAGCATCTGCAGTTCCTTCCTACACAATTCATCTGAAATATTGAGCAGAATTGCTTGTGTTGTTACATTTGTCTCACTACAAAAATGTTAACACCAAAACATTATTAACAATCGTTTAAAAAAAAATTCTGCTTAATTATTCCCACTATTTTGCACCTCTCTTGAGATCTTTTATAGTTCCTTTCTAATATCTACCATGCCCCATTGATTTAAGACACTTTTCTTAAAGCGAGGGTAGATCTGTTCTTAAGTTAAATATTTGACAAAATATTGTGGTCAGGGCAAATGCTGCCAATCGATCCTTTGGTACTGAACTGCCAATAAACAGTATTTTTTCATAACGTACTAACATAACTTTCAATTATATATTGTGTTAAGACAAATGCAAACTTGCTGATTGCTTTTGCGGATTAGTAATTCTCAGCGGCTTTTAATTCCATGTTTTATTGAGTGTGTAGGAAGGAACTGCAGATGCTGGTTTAAACCCCTTCTTCAGACTGAGAGTCAGGGGTAGATTTCTTTCATAATGGAAACATTTAAAGGAAAATGTCTGGTAAGCGAAAGGCCTGGATAGAGTGGATGTGGGCGAGGATGTTTCCACTAGTGGGAGAGTCTAGGACCAGAGGGCACAGCTTCAGAATAAAAGGATGTTCCTCTAGAAAGACGAGAAGAAATGTATTTTGTCAGAGGGTGGTGAATCTCTGGAATTCATTGCCACAGACTGCTGTGGAGGCCAAGTCAATAGTCTATCAATAGTCAATAGTCTATTTATTTGTCATTTGGACCCCTGGAGGTCCAAATGAAATGCCGTTTCTGCAGCCATACATTACACACAAATAAACCCCAGACACAACATAATTACAACGGAACATCCATCACAGCTGTAATGGAAGGCCAAAAAAACTTATCTCTGGTAAGTCGAAAGCCCCCGCCTGGCGATGGCGATTGTCCCGCGGCCATTGAAGCCACGCCGGGTGTGCGAGGTCGCGTCTTGGTGTTGAAGACCCTGGTGTGCGCTCGCATAGTCCCACGGCCATTCCAAGCCGCGTGGGGCAGTAATGTTAGGCCCAGCTCCAGGAGCTCTTCGACCCCCGCAACTCGGGCGGGAGAAGTCGCAGAATAAAAGGATCCCTCCAGGGATCCGCGGGCTCCCGGTCTAGACCCGCAGTAGCAGCCTCCGAATCGGCAGCAGCAGCAGCAGAAATGGCAGCATTTTGTCAGCAGGGTGGTCCACCGCTCCACCGCTCTGGACTCGGCCAGCTCCGCGACCACGACGGTGAGTCGCAGCACCAGAGTGGTTGGAGGCCGCTCCTCGTTGCGGCCCCAACGACAACTGACCCAACAACGAGAAAAAAGGTCGGGGTCTCCAGTGCAGGGAGAGATTCAAAAGTTTCCCCCCCCCCTTAAAGCACACACCCCCCAACATAAAATAACAAAAAAAACTACATAAAAACACAGACAAAAAATAATAAAAACGCGGACAGGCTGCAGAGGCCGCTGCTGACCAGAGTCGCGCCGCCTACCGAATGGCTAGTTTTAAAGCAAGATTGACAGAATGTTGATTAGTACAGGTGGCTGGGGTCATGTGGAGAAGCAGGAGAATGCAGTTGAGAGAGACAGATAGATCGGCCATGATTGACTGGCAGTGTAGACTCAATGGGTCGAATTGCCTCATGACTACTTCTATGACTTATGAATATGAAATATGCGCAGTAACAGATATTTCTCTGCCCACTCTTCCTAAACACTTACTCAAGTAATCTTTTGATTGAGCAAAGGAAGGTTTAGTTTCTGGGAAATCTCTATCAGTCCGTGCCAGTGTTATTACTTTGCAGGTACCATGGGATGCATGAGTGAGTTAGTCAGCTCTTGATCTATGTTGCCTGTTCAAAACATTCAGCCAGAACTGGCAAGTTCATCTCTTGAATGTGAGTTGAGATTGAGATTTCAAACGGTGCTGAGAATCCTACACTTGACTGCATTATTGACAGAACAATTATGGACCATGTAGCTGGCAACTTATAGTCCAAATAATCATCAGATATGGATTGCTAGCTTCTAACACCAGACATTTTCCAATGGGGTATTAAACTATCCAGGGACTATGATACTATTTTCTTGGAATAAGCTTAATATTTACTCTTTTATCATCAGTTTTTCTCCTTTGTAACTTTTCATCTCAATGTACGATATTTGTACCTGTGGACAGTTTGCTTGTTATTGATTTGTTAAACCTGTCTTTCTGTTGCTGTTTCTTAACATCATTGCTATCTCCTATTACAGTCATTTAGACTTCCCGGTGTGGTTTGAATTTCCTTATTATTGCAACTGAAGCGTTTTGAAAAGAACAATGAACAGAATTATTAAACGCATTTGACATAGGAACGTTCTCATGATTTAAGATGCTCACCAAAAATATCAGTTTTTGACCTGAGCTTCCAAAGTCCCTTAAGTTCATAAGTGATAGGAGCAGAATGAGGCCATTGATAGGGTCTAAGTGATACAGTGTAGAAACAGTTGCCCGTTGGCCCATCTTGTCCACAACGGCCAACATGTCCCAGCTACACAAGTCTCACCAGTTCGCGTTTGGTCCATATCCCTCCAAACCTGTCCTATAGAAACATAGAAACATAGAAAATAGGTGCAGGAGTAGGCCATTTGGCCCTTCGAACCATCCTACTAGTCTAATTGTTTCAAACCATTCGGCCCATCAAGTCTACTCCGCCATTTAATCATGGCTGATCTATTTTTCCCTCTCAGCCCCAGTCTTCAGCCTTCTCCCTATAACCCCTGACACCCGTCCTAATCAAGAATCTATCTATCTCTGCCATAAAAAATATCCATTGAGAGACTCCACAACCTTCAGTGGCAAAGAATTCCACAGATTCACCACCCTCTGACTCAAGAAATTCCTCCTCATCTCCTTTCGAAAGCTAAGAGGCCTCTGGTCCTAGACTCTCCCACTAGTGGAAACATCCTTTCCACATCCACTCTATCCAATCTTTGTATGATGCACCCTGGAAGTTGACTGGTGATAAAAGGGAACAGCAGATGCTGGTTTACATGTGATATATTTTCTTGCCAACTTGAACTGGTTGGTTGTAAAAGAAAATCCAATACAAATCTCTGGAACCAGGCTTGCAGCTCAACAAATTAATATTTTTCACCTCCTCCAACGGGATCCTCCCACTGGCCACAACTTCCCATCTCCTCCCCTTTATGCTTTCTGCAGAGACCGTTCCCTCCGTAATTCCCTGATCAATTTGTCCCTTCCCACCCAAACCACACCCTCCCTGGTCACTTTCCCTTGAAACCGCAGGAAATGCTACACTTGTCGCTTTACCTCCCCCCTCGACTCCATCCAAGGGCCCAAGCAATCTTTCTAGGTGAGGCAGAGGTTCACCTGCATCTCCTCCAACCTCATCTACTGCATCCACTGTCAACTTCTCTAAATCGGCGAGACCAAGCGCAGGCTCGACGATCGCTTCGCCAAACACCTCCACTCTCTTCATACTAACCAACCTGATCTCCCGGTAGTTCAGCACTTCAACTCCCCCTCCCATTCAAAATCTGACCTTTCTGTCCTGGGTCTCCTCCATTGCCAGAGTGAGGCCCAGCACAAATTGGAGGAACAGCTCTTCATATTTCGCTTAGGTAGTTTACACCCCAGCGGTACGAACATTGACTTCTCTAATTTCAGATAATCCTTGCTTTCTCCCTTCTTCCCCTCCCCTTCCCAGCTCTCCCACAAGCCTACTGTCTCTGCCTCTTCCTTTCTTTTACCTGCCCCCCTGTCATCAGTCTGAAGAAGGGTCTTGACCCAAAACATCGCCCATTCTTCTCTCCATAGCTGCTGCCTCACCCGCTGAGTTCCTCCAGCATTTCGGTCAACCTTCGATTTTTCCAACATCTGCAGTTCTTTCTTAAACAAATTAATATTAATTCATTTTAACGCCAAGGAGGCTTCAAATGGCCTGGAGATCATTGGAGTGTACCAGTTAGTTTGCCATTCCTAAGTCTCTCACGTCCCAGCATTAAGACATTTGATCTTTGGGAAGGTCCCATACAATGCAATAGAAACCTCACTCCCAAAACTATTCTGAAAGACTCTCAATGTCAGCAAATGTTTGCCCCAGCTTAGCCAACTGTCAACGGTATTAGGAACTTTAATGTTTCTGATGTTTAAAATCCATACAAAAGTGAAATAAAGAAATGGAATGTTAAAAAACATTTTAAAAAAAAGATATTGAACAAAGCGATAGTAAATAAAAATATTAAACAAAATATTCATAATTAAAAAGAGGAACTTCTTCACTTTTCTTCCCCAGATGTGCTGAACCAGCCTTTCAGTGGCCATTAGTGTGCCACTGTGGTGCAGCGGGTAGAGCAGCTGCCTCATAGCTCCAGAGACCCCGGTTTAATCCTGACCTCTGGTCTTGACTGTGTAGAGTTTACACGTTCTCCTTGTGACCATGTGGGTTTCCTCTGGGTTCTCTGGTTTCCTCCCACATCTCCAGGACGTGCGGGTTTGTGGGTCTATTGGCTCTCTGCAAATGGCCGCTGGTGGGGAGAAAGCTGATAGAGAGAAGTGGGGGGTGGGTCAAAGCCTGGCAAGTGGTAGGTGGATACAGGTGAAGGACCGGCGACGTTTCATCAGAATCAGTCTGAAGGTGAGCCACAACCCGAAACATCATCTATCTATTCTCTCCATAGATGCTGCATGGCCAGCTGAGTTCCTCCGGCATTTGGCGTTTCGCTTCATTTGAAAATTTATCTCACTCAGCTAAAATATTGACCATGGTCCCATGGGTAGGTAAACCTTCACATCGAACCTGGTCAACCCAGATACTTCTTTCAGTAATAGACCTGGTATTAATCAATACACATTGATGAGAGGCTTTTTATATTGGTGTTCAAGAAGGAACTGCAGATGCTGGAAGATCGAAGGTACACAAAAATGCTGGAGAAATTCAGCGGGAGTGAAGGAAATAGGCGATGTTTCGGGCCGAAACCCTTCTTCAGACTGATATTATATTGGTACTTGTTTTATTATTTGAATAGCTGATTTCACCCAGAAATATTAAAAGAACAGATCTTCCACCCTTCTCAAAGGTTTGCCTGCGGGCCATCTGTGCACTAAGATTTTGAGTGGGCATTGCGATTTTCACGTCCAGCTGAGGCTTTTGTCTGGCACGGTGTTTGGGCTGTACGCGGGCCGCTGTGGCACAGGCGATGTTGGCACATGTTGGCCGCCGTTCCTAGCTCATTGTCTGAACCTGTGTGCATTGTTCTTCGTCGACAGGTGATAGCTACCCTGTGCAGCTCATTCCGTCGACAATGGCAGCTGCTGCCGCATCTGGCCTCAGCCCACTACAGCTCCAGGTATGTACAACAACAGCAAACTCCGGGACACCAGCCAAGGCGTAGCGCCGAATGCCAGCAAGAATACTGGAGAGATTTGTGCTCTTTTCACTGTCAAGCAAAATTAACGCTTTCAGCACTTATTGAATAGCAGCAGGGAAAGTCGGGCTCTATGGAAAAACATTGCAGTGCAGTAACATCATTTAAAAGCAGCCATATGGTCAGGCTTTGCAGTGTGACTCAATGGAGTCCATCTTCTGGCTCATTTCCTGAAAGTTTTAGAGAGGAAATCTGCTGCAAGTCTCTGGCAGGTTGGTGCAATTCACAGCACACGGTGCTGGCATAACTCAGCGGGTCAGGCAGCATCTGTGGAGGACATGGGTAGGTGACGTTTGGGGTCGGGACCCTTCTTCAGAGCAAATCTTTTGGCCAGTTTACATTCTGGAACATCTTGATCTGTATGAAACTGCGACAGTACAAGATGCTTAATTTGGTTTGGAGATTCAGCCCATTGATTCCACACTGACCATCGATCACACATTCACACTGCTTCTATGTTTTATGTAGAAACAAGGAACTGCAGATGCTAGTTTACAAAAACAGACACAAACTGCTGGAGTAACTCAGCGGGTCAGGCAGCATCTGTGGAGAACATGGATAGGTGACGATTCCTGCTTTCACATTCACACACGACAAACTTGGGACAATTTGCAGCGTCTATTTAACCTACAAACCCGCATGTCTTTGAGCAAAGGGAGGAAACCGGAGCACCCGCAGGAAACCCACGCGGTCCAACTCCACACAGGCAACAGCAGTAGTTAGGATTGAATCTGGGTCTCTGGCACTGTAAGACAGCAGCTTTTGACTTTCGATTTTAGAGATGCAACGTGCAAGCGGGCCCTTCGGCCCACTGAATTCATGCCGACCTGCAATCACCCCGTACACTAGCGCACACTAGGGACAATGTAGAATTTACAGAAGCCAATTAACCTACGAACCTGCACGTGGGAGGAATGTGGGAGGAAACCGGAGCAACCGGAGAAAATGTGGTCGGGGGAGATCGTACAAATTCCGTACGGACAGCACCCGTAGTCAGGATCGAATCGGGGTCTCTGGCGCTGTAAGGCAGCAATGTTACAGCTGCGCCATCGTGCCACCCTAATTGTAGGTACAATGTTGTAATATTGCTGCTCTGTACAATATCGTAGGTGGCAAATGTTTGCAATTATACGCGGCACTGATGGCACTGATGAGATGGCAAAGGTGGGCTCGGTCTTCAATTTGATCTTATAATAACAATCCCGATGCACAGTTCCCCCAATGGTTTCGGCGACGCTCATTGCTTATCCTCCCTTACCCAACGGGCGGCACGGTGGAGCAGCGGCAGAGTTAATGCCACACAGCGCTGAAGACACGGGTTCCATCCTGACCATGGGTGTTGTCTGGACAGGGTTTGGACAATCTCCCTGTGACCTGCATGGGCTTTCTCCGAGATCTCCGGTTTCCTCCCACACCACAAACACGGGCAGGTTTGTAGGTTAATTGGCTTCGGGAAAGATTGTAAATTGGCTCTAGTTCAAGGTTCAAGGTTCAAGGTTCACATTTATTTGTCACATGCACCAATTAAGGTACAGTGAACTGAGTTACCATGCAGCTATACAATGAAAAAGAACACAATACACAATAGAATTTAACATAAACATCCACCACAGCATTCTTCACTGTGATGGAAGGCAATAAAGTTCAGTCAGTCTTCCTCCTTTGTTCACCCGTGGTCGGGGCTAGAGTACGGGGTGATCGCTGGTCAGCATGGACACGGTGGGCCGATGGGGCTTGTTTCCATGCTGTATCTCTAAACTAATGTAAACTAAACAGATTGGGGTAGAAACCATATCGCAAAATGCCATGACATTCTTTAGGTGCCATTATCAAAGAAAAATTAACTGTTTGTTGAAATTCTGGGGTTTAATCAAAGTTGGCTGTCCATGACCTGTGTCCTGGTGTAGGTGCACAGCATAGCCCACATAGAGAGGCATAGACCCTAATGGGGGGGACCCTCCATGTGATTGAAGAGTCCCAACACGAAATGCCGTCTGTCCATTCCCTCCACAGATGCTGCCTGACCTATTGAGTTCCTCCAGCACTTTGTGTTTTGCTCAAAATTCCAGCATCTGCAGATCCTTGAGTCCCCATGGACTCATAGAGTGGTGCAGTACGGAAACTGGCCCTTCAGCCCAACTTTCAAGAATAATACAAAAGGAAATATGTTATTTTGCAAGTATATTGGACTCCAGTGAAAGCAAACCTGAAATCCTGAGCACAAAACAAACTGCTGGAGGAACTCAACAGGTGGAGGGATTGGGTGGATGGAGTTTTGGGTCGGGTCCATTTTACAGACATTCCTTCCCCTCCTAGAGGTGGCCTGACTAGCTGTGTACCTCCAGCAGTCTCTTGTGTTTGCTGGAATATTATATATATATCTCCCACATTAGGAAGGACAGCAGTATATCAACTTAGGACAGGTATAGATAGGGTAGACAGTCAGAACCTCTTTCGTAGGGTGGAGATTTCAAAGACTAGAGCGCATAGCTTTATGGTGAGAGGGGCAACATTTAAAGGAGATATGCGGGGCAGGTTTGTTACGCAGAGGGTGGTGAGTGCATGGAACACACTGCCAGGGCTGGTGGTGGAGTAGGCAGATACAGAGCGCAGATATGTGGCCTTTAAGAGGCCTTTGGATAGGCATGTAGATATGCAGGGAAAAGTGGGATATGGATCATGTGCAGGCAGAGGAGAATTGTTTAATTTGGCATCATCTTTGGCACGGACATTGTGGGCTGAAGGGCCTGTTCCTGTGCTGTACTGTTCCATGGTGACACAGATTTAGAGGCATCAACTAAAATCTGCGAAATTATTTGATCATCAGTCTATTTACTGAACCTTACTGCGGGCAAATCAGTTGGCATGGGAACCATGCAGGCACGGGTTATTGATTGGGGACAATCTGCCATGATCACAATGAATGGCGGTGCTGGCTCGAAGGGCCGAATGGCCTCCTCCTGCACCTATTTTCTATGTTTCTATGTGTAGGATGGAATGGCAGATGCTGCTTTACTCCAAAGTTAGACACAAAATGCTGGAGTATTTCAGTGGGACAGGCAGGCAGCATCTCTGGATAGAAGGAATGGGTGACGTTTCAGGTCGAAACCCTTCAGACTGTTGAATCAGTTATCATGTTTGCTTGTAAAACAACAGCAGCCATACTTGAATGGAGCATCATTAGGTTTGCTTTGGATGTGCAGTGTGTGAGGACTGAGTGGACATGAGAGCTCTTTGTGCTCCCTCTCTGTCTAGCTATAAGTGAAGATGTAAGTTACTGGAATTGTTTTGTTACCCGTGTTGTTGTGTAAATGTCTTACTGGGGTGGTGTTCCCAGCTGTTATCAGGCACCTGAACCATCCTACCACAGCTAGAGAGTGGGCCTAAGCCACTATCTACCTCATTGGAGACGCTCGGACAATGGTTGTTCGGACTTTACTGCGCTTTATCTTGCACTATTGACCTCATTCCCTTTATCATGTATCTGTACACTGTGGACAGCTCGATTGTAATCATGTAATGTCTTTCTGCTGACTGGTTAGCCCGCAAAAAAAGCTTTTCATTGTACATCGGTAGACGTGACAATACACTCAAACTAAAACTCAAACATATCTTCAGCAACACTTTGACCAGTTTCCCTCCAGAACAGCATATGTAGGTGAGAGGGCCAAGATTGAATAGAAACCTGAGGGGCAACTTTATTACATGGATGGTGGTAGATATATGGAACAAGCTGCCAGAAGAGCTAATTGAAGCAGGTGTATAGGAAGGAACTGCAGATGCTGGTTTAAACCAAATATAGACACAAAAAGCTAGAGTAACTTAGCAGGTCAGACAGTATCTCTGGAGAAAAGGAATAGGTGACGTTTCTTCAGACTTATTGAAGCAGGTGCTATAACAACATTTGAAACTCTTGGACAGGTACATGGAGAGGAAAGGTTTAGAGGGATATGGGGCAAATGCGGGCAAATGAGACTGGTGTAGATGGGGCATCTTGGTGAGCATGGACAAGTTGGGCCTCTGTCCGTGTTGCCTATGGCTAATCTGTACCAGTTTACTTTCATCCCTGGTGTTTGTACTGAAATACATGAAGATGTTTCAGTTTAGTGTATTGTCACGTACCGAGGTGCAGTGAAAAGCTTTCGTTGCATGCTATCCCATCAGCGGAAAGACAATACATGATTACAATCGAGCCATTTACAGCATATAGATACATGATAAGGGAATAACGTTTGGTGCAAGGTAAAGCTAGTAAAGTCTGATCAAGGATAGTCCGAAGGTCACCAATGAGATGGATAGTAGTTCAGCGCTGATCTCTGGCTGGGATAGGATGATTCAGTTGCCTGATAATAGCTGGGAAGAAACTGTCCCTGAATCTGAAGGTGTGTGTTCTCACACTTCTATACCTTTTGCCCGATGATGGGAGAGGGTGGCCAGGGTGCGACTCATCCTTGATTATGCTGCAGGCCTTGCCGGGGCAGCGTGAGGTGTAAATAGAGTCAATGGAAGGGATGGAAGATGTATTTTCTAAACTAGCAACACAAAGACTAGTCTCGAGCCTGTTTATTGCTGGGAAATTTCCGACACAAAGCCGATGATTTGAAAATCTGATGGAATTATGAATTTAAAGCAACACAGTTTCTCTCTTGTCCATAACATGGCTCTACCCTCTCCCCCCCCCCCCCCCCCCCCCCCCCCCCCAAACCCCCCCCCTTCCCCCATCTAATAGCATGATGATTATGCTGGGATAAATTCAGTGGCACAGGGACCCCTAACTCAAAGCGTGATATTGGCAGTGAATATTGGTAGTAAGCCAAGTTCACGGGATAGTGCAGCTGAGCTTAGATGTTTGTAGAGATTTATTATTGGAACCTGTACTGGGATACAATGAAAAGCCTTTGTTTGCTTGCTATCCAGTCAAACCTCAACATACTATACAAGACTGCGATCAAACCATATATAAGAACAACTTTGAATGCAAAGAGAAATATACCAGAGTGCCACATATAGTGTTACAGCAATGTGGCGTTACAGCTTCGGAGAAAAAGTTCAATGTCTGCAATGAGGTAGGCTGGAAGATCAGGACAGTCCCCTAGCTTATGAACTGATGAGGAGCCTGATAACAGAGGGGAAGATGCTGTTCCTGCGTCTGGTGGTACGCACTTTCAGGATCCTGTATCTTCTGTCAGATGCGAGCAGTGATAAGGAGGAATGACCAGGGAGGGGGAAAGTATTTGATTAGGTCGCTGCTTTTCCATGGCAGCGTGAGGTACAAATGGGATGGATGGTGGGGTGGCTGGTCTGTGTGATGGACTGGGCTACACAACTCTCATTTGTTACTGCTTGCTGCACCAGCCCATTTGGGATGAGGATGTACTGCCTACAGTGACTCAACTCCACTACGTGCAAAGTCATTGGGAATATCAGCCTACTGTGTATTCATTCATTCTAGTCCTGAAGCTGTGGCTGTTTATATGTTGCTTAGGTTTAGGTTTACTATTGTCCCATGCACCGAAGTTGAGTGAAAAGCTTTGTTTTGCATCCTATCCAAACAGATCAGTTATACCACACATAGATGCAATCAAATCAAACTCCAGTACAATAGGCACAGCAAAGGGGATATATAGGATGCTGCAGGAAGCAACTGCAGATGCTGGTTTAAACCGAAGGTGGACACAAGATGCTGGAGTAATTCAGCGGGATGGACAGCGTCTCTGGAGAAAAGGAATGGGTGATGTTTCGGATGGAGACCCTTCTTCATAGATGCTGCCTGTCCCGCTGAGTTACTCCAGCATTTTGTGTCTATCTACAGAAATCTGTATATAGTGCTCTGCTTTGTAGCGCATCAGTTCCAGAGACAAAGTCTAATGTCCGCAATGGGATAGAGGTGAATCGGACAGTACCCCAGCTTATGGAAGGACCGTTCAGATGCCTGATAACAGCAGGGAAGATGCTGTTCCTGAGTCTGGTGCTGCGCACTTTCAAGCTTCTGCACCTTCTGCCGAATGGGAGCAGGGAGAAGAAGAAATGACCGGGGTGGGTGGGACAAGTCTTTGATATTAAGATTTTAATTAGGATTCTGAGAAAGAGGAGCACTTGAAGCCTGTTCTAAAGGGCTTCAAGAGTTGCTGCCTCACAGTGCTAGAGACCCGGTTTCGATCCTGACTACAGGTCCTGTCTGTATGGAATTCGTACGTTCTCCCCATAACCTGAGTGGGCTTTCTCTGGGTGCTCCGGGCTCCTCCCACACTCCAAAGATGTACAGGTTTGTAGGTTAATTAGCTTCGGTAAAATTGTAAGCGTGTAGGATAGTTCTCGTGTACGGGCGATCGCTGGTCAGTGCGGATTGGTAGGTCCGTTTCCACGCTGCATCTCTGAACTAAACCAAACCTATGTTACAGTGTGGGCTCTGATGCCAGTGAAAAGCTGGGTCAAGGGGAAGTGCCTCCACATGTAGACAATGGTGACCAGCATCCAGATGCTCCTCTGCTGTATACCAATCTATAAATGGTCTCAAGCTAAACGCAGCTTTTGTTTGAGTCACTGTATTCCTAAGAGAGAGAGAGTGTTTCATATCAGGCGCTCCCGATAAGCAGTAAAGGGTTCACATGCCCCATTGTGGTGCTTGTTTCGTGAGATTACACTCTGATTGTCCACTCAATATTACAAAGAGAGAAAATGAGGGCATTCATGAGCTGTTTTGCGTCTCATTGTTAATTAAAACCATTCACCTCACATTTAACCCCCTGCATCGGGAATTGTTAATGTGAGAATATTAATAATAATGACAAACAGCCCATAGATAGTGTTTAAACGTGAAAACTTTAAATCGCCAGGATTATTACCAAACAAAGTCAACACTTTGTGAAAAATGTGACATGCAACTTTTCTTGTAGATACAGTAGTGTAATTTGTCCTTCACTGCTTATCTCTCCGAGCTTTAATGAGGCTTGGCAAGTCCTAACAATGCATGCAGCTGCAGCACAAGTACTAACAGTTTCACCAGTCGATTGGAATTTGTATACAGTATTTGTATGTTGAGAGCAACAAATAGAATGGTGGGGGTGGGACAGAGAATGAGAGGAATGCACAGATGCCGGTTAAAGAGTCCTCTTCTTAACTGTAAACAAAGTATACTTTGGAGAATGACCTTTTGTGGTTATGCTGGGTGCTGGTCCAGAGCATTTCTCAATACGCCCCAGGGGCAGAATAATGGGTAGAGCCAAGGCCAAATCATTCTATTTTTAGTGAAACAGCAGAGCAGATGGAGTCATGAATAGTCATATATCTGAAGGGAGGCCGAGAGGCTTTAAACATTAATTTGGATAATATATTTGTTTAACCCTGGGAACAACTGTAACTCTAAGGGCACCGCGTGGATTTGACCTTCTAGCTGAATGGCGGGGACATCTCAGAAGGAGGTTGCAGGAGCGTTCCTAGAGCAGATTTCAGTGCTTGCGCAAAGGCTCACTACATTTCAGAGAAGAGCAAAATTCAAATGTTTTTTCAGGATCGATTTCTCCCACTTCCTCATCCAGCAACAGCCGTGGAACAGTTAGTGGTGTCATTCCTGTAGGGAACCTTTTGCCTTTTGCATTAGTTTAACTTAGGAAGCAGCAGCTTAGAGCAGCACAGGCCAGTGTGAACCCTAATTTGTGGCTTCAACATCAGATAAAAGCAAACTTTGCACGATTTGCCAGTTCAAGATCAAATGTGCAGACACTGCTGATCGAATAGAAAAGAAAAACAACAGAGGTGAAGGTAAAAATAATGATTTTAAATCCTGAAATCTTGAGGGTTATTTTATTATAAGAGTCTAAAAAGCAACTAATCACTTCCAGGGCATTTAGTTTTAATGACTTGACACTGCAAACTAAAGTGATATAAGGTGCTTATAAAATTATATTACTTTCTCTTTGCCTAAAACATTGTTCAACAAACCGTGGCTTGTAATATGGCTCATATTTTATCTTTCGTAGAGAATATGCTTTTATAATATGCTTATCACAACATTTTTGCAAAAGCTTCTCAGAGTGACAGTGTGTATATTAATTTCAAATCTGATAAGACCAGTGGCTGATGGTACAAATTATTTTATAATGCAGAATTAAATTGGTAGATTTTTTTTGTCGAAAAAATGTTTGGGCTGACACTTTTTGATTTAACTTCAACGTAATTGATGTACATTTCCACCAAACATTTTGTCCTTCCCATGACATATAAAAACACTGGAAAACTCCAGTATGTCTCCTTGATTTTTAACCAAGATTTCCCAGAAAAAAAATTGACAAAGACAGTCCCCTTTTTTAAAATGCATTTTTATCTCTATTTGTAGAAATCAAAATCAATTCTATTTAGTTCCTGCTCCCATTGTGCCTTGGTGATCTGCAATGCATTAAATTATCCCATTGCAGTTTTACCCAAACAAGAACAAGGGTAATGAGATGAATGAATGTTCCATGTTTTTGAGATCTGACCTTGCCCTGACCGAACCTCCCACTATTAACTTACGATTTAACTACTTCCTGCAGATAGAAATTATGGAACCAAAAAAATTGGTGGTTATTGAGGTCTCATTAACTCCATGACATAGCATTGGTATCTTTAGATTGCCTTCCTGATAATCCCTCTAAATCTCAGACTATTAGCATGGAATCCAGCTTCCCATTGGTTTTATCATGCCCGGATGGGAAGCCGGTGACAATATTCACTGGATTTATTTGAATAAGTGGGAAGCGCCACTTTTCAAGTGAACCGCCGAAAAAGATTTAGTTTAGTTTAGAGATAGTTTAGGGGAAGCAGGCCCTTCGGCCCATCGAGTCCGCGCCGACCAGCAATCCCCACAAATTAACACTATCCTACACACACTAGGGACAATTTTATATTCATGCCAAGCCAATTAACCAACAACCCTGTGCGTCTTTGGAGAGAGGGAGGAAACCGGAGATCCTGGAAAAAACCCCCACGCAGGTCACGGGAGAACTCCATACAGACTGCACGCATGGTCAGGATCGAACCCAGATCTCCAGCGCTGTAAGGCAGCAACTCTACCACTGCACCATCCTGCCACCAAATATTTAGTTATTCTTCAGTCAAATACAGATTTATTTCAGAAGTATACCTGATTTAAAACAGATAAAGTTTTACAATTGGTCATGTCTCAAGTACTTCAATACTTGCACTAACACAAAATCGATATCACTAGTCAACATATCAACGATAATCAACATCGCTAATATTTCAACACAATTTTATTTTTTCATGAAATGTTTGAGAGGCTACACTTCAAAGTGCCTCAGGAAAGCAGCCAACGTAATCGAGGACATTTCACCCGGTCATTCCCTCTTCCCCCTTCTTCCATCGGGCAGAAGATACAAACACTTGAAAGCACACACCACCAGATTCAGGAACAGCCTCTACTGAATGTGCCTCACATAAGCTAGGGTGTAGTCCCATCTACCTGTAACATTTTGCTCTGTAACTAGAACGTTATAATGCTGCAACACTATATTCTGCACTCTGGTATCTTACTCTCTGCACTACGGCGGCACGGTGGTAGAGTTTCTGCCGTACAGCGTTTGCAGCGCCAGAGACCCGGGTTCAATCCCAACTACAGGTGCTTGTCTGTACCTAGTTTATACGTTCGATAGTTTTACGAGTTAGATAGACCTCTAGGGGCTAGTGGAATCAAGGGATATGGGGAGAAGGCAGGCATGGGTTATTGATTGGGGACGATCAGCCATGATCACAATGATTGGCGGTGCTGGCTCGAAGGGCCGAATGGCCTCCTCCTGCACCTATTTTCCATGTTTCTACGTTCTCCTCGTGACCTGCGTGAGTTTTCTCTGAGATCTTCGTTTTCCTCCCACACTCCAAAGACGTACACGTTTGTCAGCTAATTGACTTGGTATAAGTGTAAATTGTCCCGAGTGTGTGGCGTGTAGGATAGTGTTAGTGTGCGGGGATCGCTGGTCGGTGCGGACTCGGCAGGCCGAAGGGCCTGTTTTCGTGTGGTATCTCTAAACTAAACTAAACTAAGCTAAGCTAAACTACCTGCTCTGTTCTATTCCCCTCCTGACTGTGTCCACCTTGCGCTCCAAGGAATCAAGTCCTAGCCTGCCCGTCCTCTCCCCATAGCTCAGGCTCTCAAGTCCTGGCGACATTTGTCTCAGGAACTGTCTCGTTTGATAGCAAAGATAAACAGACAAATCTTATTAGGGACTTCTTATTTAAGAAATTAATTTCTGGAGCAGGATTTAAGTAATTTGTGCATTCAGGCGAGGAGTAGCTGACGAGCCTGCCAGTTAAGTTGGCAGAGTGATGCAATGTGATGGTGTCTGTCACAATCTGCAGGCAGGCAGGCAGGCAGGCAGGCAGGACATTACGCTTTGCTATGTGTGAGGCTGCACTTGAACAAAGTGACAAAGGAGGCAGCGGACGGTGAGCAACAAGGAAAAGGGGTTTAATTTCTGCTGGTGTCGGCTGTCTGTCACAGCAAAAGTGGGGTCAGTAAAGTAAGTGACAAGCTGTCGGTGGCAATCACTGCTCACCGTCATTTAGGCAGCCCGCAACAAATTGTGGCAAAGATGACAAAGGAAAGGAGAAACACTGGAGGGCCAGCACTCTCTGCGGCTCTCAGGCGCTGTTCAGTTTAGTTCAAGAGATACTAGCAGGGAAACAGGCCCTTTGGCCCATCCAGACCATGCTGCCACACCATCGCCATCAAGGTGCCGAGAACGTGGTGGCTTTTGTAGACTGTCTCAGGGTAATTAATCCTCCCATACTCTTGTACTTAAGTATGATTGAGACTAAAGATAGACACAAAGTGCTGGAGTAACTCAGTGGGTCAGGCAGCATCTCTGGGGAAAAAGGATGGCTGACCATTTGGGGAAGATGAGCTGTTTGCAAAAAAAAGGAAAGAGTAAACAGAGACAAGGGACAGCTGATGCTGGTTTACACTGAAGAACACTAGAGTAACTCAGCGGGTCAGGCAGCAGCTCTGGAGAAAAAGAATAGATGACATTTCGGGTCGAGACCTTTCTTCAGTGAAAAGAACTTCACTGTACCTACATACATGTGACAGCAAAGTACCATTGAACCAGTGAACCATCGGTCACACTAGTTCTATGTTATCCCACTTTCCCATCCAGCCCCTACACAACAGGGGCAATTTACAGAGGGTCAATTAACCTACAAACCCGCATGTCTTTGCGATGTAGCTGGGAACTGGAGCACATGGAGGAAACCCACGTGGGCACAGATTTTAGACTTTGGTGATACAGCACGGGAACAAGTTCTGCGGCCCACTGAGTCTGCGTCGACAAGCGATCACCCCGTACACTAGCACTATCCTATACATGTGGGACAATTTACAGAAGCCAATTAACCTATGTCTTTGGGCTGTGGGGGGAAACCGGAGCACCCGGAGAAAAGTTACATGGTTGTAATCATGTATAGTGTTTCTGTCGACTGGATAGTACACAACAAAACGCTCTTCATTGTACCTTGCTACACGTGACTATACGCTAAATTAAACTAAACTAAATACTAAGCTAAACTGAAAGAACGTGCAAACTACACACACACACACACGCACATGTACACACACACGCACGCACACACACACACATGCCCACACACACACACACGCACGCACACACATGCCCACACACCCACGCCCACACACACGCACACATACTCACAACCACACACACACACACACACACACACACCCACGCACACACACACGCACATGCACACACACACACACACACACACACACGCACACACACACACACACCACACACACACACACACACGCACACACACACACACACACACACACACACACACACACACACACACACACACACACACACACACACACACACCACACACACACACACACACACACACACACACACACACACACACACACACACACACACACACACGCACACAACACACACACACGCACACACACACACAGATACTCACAGACACACACACACACACACACACACACACACACACACACACACACATGCACACACACACACACACACACACACACACACACACACACACACACACACACACACACACACACACACACACACACACACACATGCACACACACACACACACGCACACACACACACACACACACACACACACACACACACGCACACGCACATGCACACACACACACACACACACACACACACACACACACACACACACACACGCACCCGAGGTCAGGATGGACACTAGACCTCTGACGCTGCGAGGCACTCTGCTGCCTTTGACTGCTGCCTAACAACACTGAAAGGGTTAACTGCGCAGTGCAGACTGCTGCTGAATGTGGACACTGACAGTCCATTGTTTGTGAACAATGGCTCATTGCCATTTTCATGTCAGAGCTGCAGGAAGTAAGCTTGCCCTGTGAAGGTCAAAGGTAACATTATTAGGCTATTTTACTTCATCTTTGGCTTGACATGAAATCGTTTTAATTTTGGTAGACACAAAAACCTGGACTGTCCGTAAACTTTGTAACCGGCATGCCAAGCCCAAACTTCCCATAGCTTCTTTGCTGTTCTTAAAGCCCTGTCCCACTGTACGAGTTCACTCAAGAGTTCTCCCGAGTTTGCCCTGATTCGAACTCGGAGAATTACGGCCATTGCCGCTCGTAGGTACTCGGGGCTCTCGTGGACATTTTCAACATGTTGAAAAATCTTCAAGAGTCTTCCTGAGCTTATCGCGTTTCCCGAGTATCTGCCGTTAGCGTTACGAGCCGCTAAGAGACGTCCCGAGCTCCGACGTACGCGCTACGTTTATTCTACGTGCTTACCACGAGTTTGATTTTTTTTTAAACTCGGGAGAGCTCTTGAATGAACTCGTACCGTGGGACAGGGCTTTAACTCTTCACCAGATCTTTACTGAGGTTCATTAACAAAAGAGTTGAAATCACAGACAAAAGTACACAGTGCTGCAGTAAGTCACGGGATATAGAAGATATAACAGTACAGCACAAGAACAGGCCCTTTGCCCACATGTCTGTTCCAAACATGATGCCATGATCTGTATAGGAAGAAATTGCAGATGTTGGTTTAAACCGAAGATAGACACAAAATTCTCAGCGGGTCAGGCAGCATCTCTGGTGAGAACGAATGGGTAACGTTTCGGGTCGAGACCCTTCTTCAGGCTAGAGTCAGGGGAAATGGAAACAAGAGGTATAGACAGTGATGTAGAGTTCTCTCAACATTTCCCATCTCCCTTTCCGCTGACTAGTCTGAAGAAGGGTCTCGACCCGAAACGTCACCCATTCCTTCTCTCCAGAGATGCTGCCTGGCTCGCTGACTTACTCCAGCATTTTGTGTCTATGATGCTGATCATCTGTTATCCACCTGCACATATTCCATATCCCTCTATTCAGTTGTGTATCCATCAGCTCCTTAAATGCCACTATTGTATCTGCCTCAACCACTACCCCCAGCAGAGTGTTCCAGCTTCTCACCACCACTCTACCCCACTCCCTCCCTCTTTCCCCCCGCTCCTTCTCTCCCTCTCTTCCCCCCTCCCTCCCTCATCCCTCTCAATAGACAATAGGTGCAGGAGTAGGCCATTCGGCCCTTCGAGTCAGCACCGCCATTCAATGTGATCATGACTGATCATCCCCAATCAGTACCCCCTTCCTGCCTTCTCCCCATATCCCCTGACTCCGCTATTTTTAAGAGCCCTATCTAGCTCTCTCTTCAAATTATCCAGAGAACCGGCCTTGACTGCCCTCTGAGGCAGAGAATTCCACAGACTCACCACTCTCTGTGAGAAAAAGTGTTTCCTCGTCTCCGTTCTAAATGGCTTACCCCTTATTCCGAAACTGTGGCCCCTGGTTCTGGACTCCCCCAACATCGGGAACATGTTTCCTGCCTCTAGCGTGTCCAAACCCTTAACAATCTTATATGTTTCAATAAGATCTACTCTCATCCTTCTAAACTCCAGTGTACAAGCCCAGCCATACCATTCTCTCACCATATGACAGTCACGCCATCCCGGGAATTAACCTTGTAAACCTACGCTGCACTCCCTCAATAGCAAGAATGTCCTTCCTCAAAATAGGGGACCAAAACTGCACACAATACTCCAGGTGTGGTCTCACTAGGGCTCTGTACAAATGCAGAAGGGCCTCTTTGCTCCTATACTCGACTCATCTTGTTATGAAGGCCAACATGCCATTCGCTTTCTTCAGTGCCTGCTGTACCTGCATGCTTACTTTCATAGACTGATGGACAAGGACCCTCAGATCCCATGGTACTTCCCCTTTTCCCAACTTGATGCCATTTAGATAGTAATCTGCCTTCCTGTTTTTGCAACCAAAGTGGATAACCTCACATTTATCCACATTAAACTTCATCTGCCATGCATCTGCCCACTCACCCAACCTGTTCAAGTCACCCTGCATTCTCATAGCACTCTCCTTACAGTTCACGCTGCCACCCAGCTTTGTATCATCTGCAAATTTGCTAATGCTACTTTGATTCCCTTCATCCAAATCATTGATGTATATTGTAAATAGCTGCGGTCCCAGCACCGAGCCTTGCGGTACCCCACTAGTCACTGCTTGCCATTCTGAAAGGGACCCGTTAACCCCTACTCTCCCCTCTCCCTCCCTCATCCCTCACTCCCTCCCTCCCTCCCTCATCCATCTCTCCCCCCATCTTCTCTGCCCCCCCCCCCCCCCCCCCATGCTGTAGGGCAGGAGCCACTGGAGCGTTGCCCGCCCTGGCACCCAGCAGCGGGTAGACAGCGGGGCTTTGGCGCTGCCACCCCCCCCCCCCCCCCCCCATCTCCCTCCCCCTCAATTCCCTCATCCTCCTCCCATTCCCTGCCCATTCCCTGCCCACACCTACCCAGGCCGCAGCCGGGCAGCCGGGCTCGCAGGGCGGGATGAGGATGGCAGGCGGCTGAGCCAGAGCTGCCCGCAGAGCAGGAAGCGAAGGCTGTGCTCCAAGGCATTGGTGCACCTTGACCAGGCCCCGGGCTAGGTCGGCTCGGCCACCGCCTGGGCTCCAGTCCAGGCCCCGACTTCATCTGCGGGCTCGTCCCTGACCCTGAACCCATGCTCATCCAGACCAGGCGGCGGCTTCTTTCTCGGCCCCAGTCACCGCCCCATCCCAAGCCCCGGTCTAGGCCCTCACATCAGCTCCTGCCGTGGCTCCAGCCCAGTCCCAAGCCCAAGCACAGGCCCAGGCCCAGTACTCTTCTCGGCCACATGGCCCGCAGCAACGCGTCGCCAGTCGCCGCCACAGCGACGCCCCTTCCTGACTGACAGGAGAGGAGACCTATCCGCGTTGCAGCAACTGCATGGGTGGTTTTTACGATTTTGAAACTTCAATAACTTTTACAATATATCATCGATCGGAACAAAACTTGTTGCACTCGCAGCACAGGAGAATGATGAGTAAGGGGGCAAAAAATCGCAGCGCTATTGCGTACCGGTTTTGCGCAAATAGAAAAACCACGCAAACCGGATGAGCACAAGATCAGAGTTTTAGTTATGTATAGATAGATAGATAGATAGATAGATAGATAGATAGATAGATAGATAGATAGATAGATAGATAGATAGATAGATAGATAGATAGATAGATAAATAAATAAATGAAGTGGATCTCATATTCTTCATAAATATTACAACAAATAAAAACACTAGGCATAGTTTTGTTATATTCAGCGCACCATTGGGTCTATTTATGCATTATGTCACTGGCTCTATGCGTTAGTTGTCTGAAGAAGGGTTTCAACCCAAAACGTCATAGAAACAGAAACATAGAAAATAGGTGCAGGAGTAGGCCATTTGGCCCTTCGAGCCAGCACCGCCATTCAATATGATCATGGCTGATCATCCAAACTCAGTACTCCGTTCCGGCTTTTTCCCCGTATCCCTTGATTCCGTTAGCCCTAAGAGCTAAATATAACTCTCTCTTGAAAACACCCAGTGAATTCACTGCCTTCTGTGGCAGAGAATTCCACAGATTCACAACTCTCTGGGTGAAGACATTTTTCCTCATCTCAATCCTAAATGGCCTACCCTTTATTCTTAAACTGTGACCCCTAGTTTTGAACTCCCCCAACACCGGGAACATTTTTCCTGCATCTAGCCTGTCCAATCCCTTAAGAATTTTACGTTTCTATAAGATCCCCTCACATCCTTCTAAATTCCAGTGAATATAAGCCCAGTTGATCCATTCATCCATTCATCTGTCCATTCCCTCCACAGATGCTGACTGACCTGTAGAGTTCCTCTAGCACTTTGTGTTTTGTTCCAGATTCCAGCATCTGTGGTTTCTTAACTCAAATCACAACATTTGATTGGGAATCAGTCTGAAGACGTGTCCTGACCTGAAACATCACCTGTCCGTTCCCCCAACAGATGTTGCCTGACCCGCTGAATTCCTCCAGCCACTTTGTGTTTTGCTCCAGATTCCAGCATCAGCAGTTCCATGTATCCCTCAGCTTTGACTTTGTTTTACTTACAGCTGGTCAAGTCTTTCCCCTCGGTCCTGCAGTTCTCTTGCTAGACTATAGCCTCCATGGTCCCAGGGCAACACAGCGTCTTCACCCTAGTGATCACAGTCACATCAGAACCCAATGCCGTGGGAAGCAGCCATCTATTCAACCAGTGGAGCAGCATGGCTGATATACAGGCCAGTGCTCCTCATCAGCAGCCATCACTCAAGGTCCAGTGTGATTGTTTTCCCAGTGCCTTTCTGTGGGCTGATGAGGCCCATTCCTGGAGCCCCTGACATTATTAATCATAGCCATAGATTAATACAGTGTGGAAACAGGCTCTTCGACCCAACTCGCCCGCACCGGCCTACAATGTCCCAGCTACCCTAGTCCCACTTGCCTGCGCTTGGTCCATAACCCTCCAAACCTGTCCTATTCATGTACCTGTCCAACTGTTTCTTAAACGATGGGATAGTCCCAGCCTCAACTACCTCCTCTGGCAGCTTGTTCCATACACCCACCACCCTCTGTGTGGAAAAGCTACCCCTCGGATTCCGATTAAATCTTTTCCCCTTCACCTTGAACCTATGTCCTCTGGTCCTCGATCCTAAGATCTCCCCTCATCCTCCTACGCTCCATGGAATAGTGACCCAGCCTCCTCAACCACTCCCTATAGCTCACACCCTCTAGTCCTGGCAACATCCTCGTAAATCTTTTCTGAACACTTTCAAGCTTGAAAATATATTTTCTGTAACATGGTGCCCAGAACGGAACACAATATTCCAGATGCGGTCTCACCGACATCTTATACAACTACAACAGGACCTTCCAACGTCTTTTATCATCCTTTCTTTTCCCATGGGGAGACTAGTGCATGGACAGCCACGGCATGGTCTGTGACAGAGTCCAGTGGTGTGGACTCCACCATGGTGGGAAGTCTCTCCCTGCTGCAGCCTTCTTCCACATTCTCAGCCATCCTGGTCTCCACCCGCTGTCCAGACAGAACATGCTCCGTCTGTTCCACTGTTGAGGTCATCTCCTTGCAGGGGCGGAATACCTGGGGGGGGGGCAGGGGACACGCGTCCCCCCTCTGTTTTGAGAGGTGGGTGACCCAACCCCCCCCCCCCTAAGTTTTTGTAATCCGGATTTTAAAACTTGGTGAAATCTCCGCTTTCTGCGAGACAGTGGGGGTGGGACTGATGATCGAGGGCGCCGATTGGATGAGAGACCTGGGTCAGCAGGCAATGGGGGCAGGACATGATGATTCAACGCGATCATTGGGGGAGGGAGACGTGCCAAAACACTCTCGGCGCAGACCTGCAGACCACAGACAACACCCTCATCCGCAACCAGGATCGATCCCGGCCGGGTGTCCGGCGCTGTCCCCCATGGGTGGCGAGCAAGGTCGGGAGTCAGACGCGAGCTGTACCCCCAGGTCCACAGCCAGCGCAGGGAAGCAGCGCTAAACCCAGCTCAACTCTGCCTGTCCCTCCGGGCTAACCTGCCTGGGCTAGCGGCAAATATGGCCAGCGCAGAGAAACAGCGCTGGTGTCCCGACAGTCCAGGCAAGGCTGTAAGTTAAACTGGCAAGACAGGCAGAGTTGAGCTGCATTTAGCGCTGGATTGAGCCTCCGAAGCCTCGCGGGTGTGCGTGTGTGTGTGTGTGTGTGTGCGCATGCGTGCACTCGGCTGCCAAACATTTGTGTCCCCCCTGTCACCCGGTCCCCTCTATGTTTTGATAGCGATTTCCGTGCCTGTCTCCTTGGGCCGGGCCTTGTCCGGAAGTCCTGCTTGATCTGCCCGCCATGGGTGACTCTGCCAGATGCACAGCTTCACATGCAAGCCCCTCAGGATCTCCGCCACACACAGGCTCCTCCACTCCACCACATCTAGTTGGTGGTCCTCTGAGAAGAAGCCATGCCTTACACACCACACATCGATTGGATAGCCAGCATTCAGGAACTCTGGTTAGCTCCCCTCTCTTTACCAACGAAGCAAGTAAGTGCAGAGAGTTGTAGATGTAGTCCTGTCCATCACGCAGACCAGACTCGCCACTATCGACTCCATCCACACTTCACACTGCCCATGGAAAGCAGCCGACCTAATCAATGACCATCCCCACCCCGCTCATTTCCTCTTCACCCTGATCCAGTTGGGCAGAAGGTACAGAAGCTTGAAAGCGCACACCCCTAGACTCAGGAACAGCTTCTTCCCCTCTGTTTTCAGGCTTCTGAACGGTCCTTCCATAAGCTAGGGCACTGTCCGATTCACCTGTACACCATTGCGGACATTGGACTTTGTCTGTGGAACTGATGCGCTACAATGCTGAGATCTATATTCTGCACTCTGTATCTTCCCCTTTGATCTACCTATTGTTCTTGAGTTTGGCCAGATTGCGTTTGTGTAAAGTATTATCTGATTTGATTGGAGACCATGCAAACAAAAGCTCTTCACTGTACCTCAGTACACATGATGAACTTAAACCTAGAATGTGCCATGGATGAGGGATGACTGTTGGCAAGAACACTGGGAATTTGTTGGAATTCCTAGTTAGAAGCTCAGGACCGCTCTCTAGTTTGTGACAGGGTGGTTCAGTTGCCTGATAACAGCTGGGAAGAAACTGCCCCTGAATCTGGAGGTGTGCGTTTTCACGCTTCTATGCCTCTTGCCTGATGTTCAAGAAAGAACTGCAGATGCTGGAGAATCGAAGGTAGACAAAATTGCTGGAGAAACTCAGTGGGTGCGGCAGCTTCTATGGAGCGAAGGAAATAGGCAACGTTACGGACCAAAACGTTGATGGACAGGGAAGAGGAGGAAATGACCAGGGTGAGACTGGTCAGTGATTATGCTGGTGGCCTTGCTGAGGCAGCGTGAAGTGTAGATGGAGTCAATGGGAAGGGAGGTTGGTTTGTGTGACGGTCTGGGCTGCCTCCACAATTCTCCGCGATTTCTCGCGGTCTTGGACGGAGCTGTTCCCAAACCCTGCTGTGAAGCATCCCGATAAAATGCTTTCTGCTGTTGAAGGTTGAACGGCAGCAGATGAAACGATCGCCACACCATACTGGGATGGATCAGCACTCTAGATTTCCCCTTCACCTCCAGCCTTCCGCCCAACCATCCTCAGCCCCCACCCACACTCCCCTCCCTCACCCCAACAACATCTGGGCAACAGGGGTCAAGAAAGGTAGCTCAGGCCCTGGAGCTAACATCACCATGTGGTGACGAGCGAGGGTTTTACACGATTAGCGTTTCCAAGCATTAATAACGCTAAATTAATGCTTGGGCGATCTCGGCAAGAAACCATTTGCCCAAATGACAAAATGACCAACTAAAAAGATTGCTGAGAGACCACAATTTGTTGTCGTTCAGGCTCACTATGTCCAATGGGGTTGTACTTAATTGACGCTGGCTAAAGAACTGACCTTCAAGGTGACTGGAAATGATTGGACTGCATTTTCAACTCAACAGGGAGCAGGGAAGCCAAATTAAAAGGCGTCTGGTAACTGGCCCAATGCTAACGAAGTAGGGTTTTCAATGACCCATTAACTGCTCGCTTGGTCCAAGGGTATTAGTCCGGACGTTCAATTGTACCACACTTCCCCGTCAGAATATATTGCAGAAGAAAGTGCATTTCAGTGCGAAACAAGAAAGAGAGCTTTACATTGTAATTCTCAGTAGAGTTACCTCTGACTGCACGAGAGGGAAAAGAGAAAAGAAAATGCAATCAAGTGATCAAAACAGTGGAGTCAGTGTGGGTTTGCTGTTCCCCTCTAGCCAGCCACCTCGCCAGGGGAATTGCTCCTTTGAGCTCTGGTGTACGCTGGAGAAAAAGGGCTCTTTTCATCATTGCAGCTTTGTTCCTTGTGGTCAGCCTTTAGCCTTGCTTTGTTCACCACTGACTTGGTGAAAACAGTGTATTTCCCACAGGGGAGAGGCCCAGACCCTCCCAGCTGTAAGGGTGCACTTCAGACTCATATTATTGTAGAAAAATACCAGCCATGTAAAAATATCCAGTACAAGTGTGTGTGTATGTGTCTCTACATGTGCTCGTTTGTGTGTGTGTGTGTATGTGCAGTGTGTGTGCGTGTGGGTGCGCGTGTGTGTGCATGCAAGCGTGTGTGTTTGCACGTGCGTGTATGTGTCTGTGCGCGTATCTATATGTGTTTGTTTTTGTTTGTGTGTATGTGTTTGTGCGTGTGTGTGTGGGAGTGTGTATGTGTGTCTGTATGTGTATGTGTGTTAATGTGTGTATGTGCGGTGTATGTGTGTGTGTGTGTGTTAGTGTGTGGGGGTTGTGTGTGTGCATGTGTGTGTGTGTGTGTGTGTGTTAGTGTGTGTGTGTGTGTTAGTGTGTGCATGTGCGGTGTGTGTGTGTGTGTTAGTGTGTGCATGTGCGGTGTTTGGGTGTGTGTGTTAGTGTGTGCATGTGCGGTGTGTGTGTGTGTGTTAGTGTGTGCATGTGCGGTGTGTGTTAGTGTGTGCATGTGCGGTGTATGGGTATGTGTATTAGTGTGTGTATGTGCGGTGTGTGTTTATGTGTTTGTTTCTCTATGTGCGGTGTACGTGTGCATGTGGTGTGCGCATGTGATTTTGTTTTATATCTCTCAGAGCTGCCCCTGAAATCACTCCCTGCACGTGAATTCAGTTGCAGGTTAATTTAGTTCAGAGAACAGCTCTTAGAGACACAGGCCCTTCAACCTGCCAACTCCATCACCAACCATCGATCTCCCGTTCTCATCCACTCCCTACATACTGGGGGCAATGGGAGAAAACCCATGCGGTCACAGGGAGAACATGCGAACTCCACACTGACAGCACCCGAGGTCAGGATCGAACCATGGTCTCTGGTGCTATGAGGCACTCAATGGAGGATGTTTCTACATGGCTAATATGGCCAGGGTTGCCTGGCAAAGCCATTCAGGATACTTTAATTCAATGACTTTCCTCATCTTTCATGGACCATCGGACAGTGCACTTCAGCCCACAATGTCTGTGCCGAACACCATGCCAAGACCAACTCTCATCTGCCTGCACATAATTCATATCCCAATATTCCCTACATTTCCGTGTGTCTATCCAAAAGTTTCTTGAAAACCCTATGATATCTGCCTCCACCACCACCACCCCCAGCAGCACATTCCAGGCACCCACTGTGTAAATACTTGCCCTGCACATCTCCTTGAAACGTTTCCCCTCTCACCTTAAAGCCATGCCCTCTAGCCTTTGACATTTCCACCCTGGCGATAAGGTTTTGTCCTGCATGCCTCCCTTCCCATGTTTCCCTCACTCACAACTCTCTCACCTTCCCTCTCAATCCACCTCTCTTGCTCCGTAGAACAATATTGAAGGAATTTTCCATACTGACTAAATTTGGGGCAGTAATAAGACTGAAAATAGTGGTGGAACTGTGGTGCCACGGTAGAGTTGCTGCCTTACAACTCGAGAGACCCGCGTTCAATCCCGACTCTGGGTGCTGTCTGTACGGAGTTTGTACGTTCTCCCTGTTCTCCGGGTGCTCCAGTTTCCTCCCACACTCCAAAGATATACAGGTTTGTAGGTCAATTGGCTTTGGTAAAAAATTACTGTGTAGGATAGTGTGCAGGGTGATCGCTGGTCAGCACAGAGTCGATGGGGGGAAGGGCCTGTTTCTGGGCTGTTTCTCTAAAGTGAAGCCTAAAATAGCATGGATCTGAAAGTGCTGTTGTTTATCCAACGTTGTCTCGTGGTGGGTGTGTCTGTTTTGAATCGTGGGGGATGTGTATTGTATCAGATGCTGTATTTCCTGCTGCCAGAAACCCTGCTTGTCTTTCTTCAGCATTTCTTTTTGACCATAGGTTATAAAATAGTAAGATTAAACGAGAACTTACCAGTTTGAAGTTTGATCTGTATTCTACGAGGAGTTACGATGAAGGATTACGTGAAGAGCCCGCTCAGCACGCATGCGCGGCATACTTCAAAGCAGCGGTGTGGAATCACAGATAGACACAGTTATTGAAATAAACATAGTAAAGACATCAGTTTATCAGTTTGATCCATATTATTGAGGGTGGGAGTGGAGGGCACGTAATCCCTCATCGTAACTCCTCATAAAATACAGATCAAACTTCAAACTGGTAAGTTCTGGTTTAATCTTACTATTTTACTTCGGAGTGACGTGAGTGATTCCGTGAAGACTTCAAAGCTCTGTGATTTCAAACCGTGTAACAGTTATTACTTCACTCACTGTCGAAGTCCTTGAGGGAGGAAGTGTGTTATCGTAATCAACCAATGAATCTGTTTGTAGAAAAACACAATGGTGTTTTTTAACAAAAACAACAAAGAAATTAAATTGTTCCCCTGGGCTTAAATTAAATATTTGCAGTCTGTAAAATCTTTCCTGCAAATAAAACAGGTTTTGCCAACGGCTTATTATAAAATTTCTGAACGGTCTTTCCCCCGACCATCCTGCTGTAGCAAGGATGTGGTCTATAGGCACGTCCATTCTTTTAGCCATGGGCATGGATGCTGCCCTGGTGGAAAAAAATTTGGACATGTTAGTGTTTATCCCAGCAGATTTTAGCACCTGCTTGAGACATCTCGCAATGGTTTGGCTCGTCACCCGACCATAAGGTTTTTTATGACTGACCCACAAGGCTTTTTCATCTCCCTCAAATATTTTGGTTGTGTCTATGTAGGATAGTAGGTGGGTCATGGCACATAACCGTGATTCTGGCGGGTAAGCCCGGAATTCCACGACTGGATTAGGTGTTCCTGGTCTGCTCTGTTTGATCAGTCCCTGGATAACGACAGAGATCTGGTCTGGAGCTGTGAGCATGGTGTCCAGTCGCAATAGGTGTAGTGACTGGACCCTCTGTGCAGATACAAGTGCCATCAACATGAGTGTTTTGAGCATAGATTGTTCCAGGTTGAAGGATCTGGCTGGTGGCCATTCTCTGAGGTATGTCAGGACAACATTGACATCCCATGTATGGGTGTACCTTGGTCTAGGGGGTTAGAGTTGTAAATATCTTTCATTAGTTTGACCACCAGCGGGTGGGACCCCATGGCCTTTTGTCCTGAAGCTGGTTTTAAATAGACAGGCAGGGCACTTCTAGCTGTGTTGATGGCTCTGTAGCTGAGTCCTTCATCGTGGTGAAGGTTCACCAGGAATTCCAGTACGTTGGTAACTGTAGCGATTGAGTAGGTGGTCCCTGTATCCAAGCAGTACTTCTCCCATTTTTTAATGCTGGACAAGCGCTGTTTTTTAGTGGATGTTCGGAGGGATGCTGACATGGTGTCGACGGTTTGTTCTGATAATCCCAGTCCCAGAAGTGGTTTGTGCAGAATCTGCAACCCAGGAGTTTGATATTTTCATGGCACGGGTGGCTTGTGCCCGACACTGGGTGTTAATAACTCTGGGTCACTGGGGAATACCATCGGAGTTTCAACAACCATGTAGGCCAGTCGGGTACTATCAAAATACCTGAAGCAGAGTCCATTTTTATTGTGTGTAGTCCACGCCTGATGAGGCAGAAGCGAGGAAAGGCATAGAAGAAGAATTTCCCCAATCCAGCACGAACGCATCTACCGCTGCTGCCTCAGGGTCTGGTTCCCAAGCGACATACATAGGTAACTGGTGATTTAGCCTTGAAGCAAATAAATCGATATCTGGCGTGCCATATTGCTTGATGACTTTTGTGAAAAATAAATGTTGGGGTTTTAACATTTTTTGGGGTTGTCATTAAATTTACGTGGCCTGGTGTTTGCCACTGTCTTTAGCTTACCTGGCAGGTAAGTTGCTGATAGCCAAATATGTCTTTCGACACACCATTGCCAAATTGTGTTGACCAACTTGTCCCATGATACCGATTTTATGCCGCCCATATGGTTAATGTAGGCCGCCACCGTAGTATTATCTATTTGTAACCGTACATTCAAGTGATGCATATTTGTGCATATGCTTTAAACCATAAAAGTCACCCAACATCTCTAGATAATTAATGCCCAGTGTAAGTGGTAATGATGACTCCGGGTCAGTCCATCTATTACCTGTGCTAAATATAGAGTTAGTTGCTCCCCAGTCTTGAGCACTGGCATCTGTTTGGATAACTAACATAGGGTTAGTGATGATAATAGGGCTGTAAACTATGCCAAACGTTTTTTGCCCACCACTGTAGTTCTGATATTGCTTCAGTGGGTAACTTCATGACATGATCATAATGACCTGTATGTCGTTTTTGGTGCAAAGATCCGAATTATGTAGCCAGAAAATGCTGCTACCATTTTCCCAATTACTCTGTTACTTATCGAGTAGTTGGTAGACCATTTGTTGCATGATTGTGCCAATTCAACTATTTTGTCTCTTGGCAATGTTATAGTCACATAGACTGAATTAATTGTGAAGCCCAAGTAGTCCATGATTGTGGATGGCTTCAACTTAGATTTATCTGGATGTAAGACAATTCCAGGGTTTTGGAAAACTGTTTTGTAGCTGATACAGCTAACATAGTCAATTCCATGGTTTTGCCTACCATTTGAGATATCATCAAGATATGCCATGACTTCTCCCAATCGACTTCTCCCAATTCTGTTAGTCCTTGCTGTCCCCTCCCCTTCCTCAGCTCCCCTGCTGTCTCCTCCCACCCTCCAGCCTTCCGGCTACTCCTCCTTTTCCCTTTCTTGTCCCCACCCACCCCCACCCCTGATCAGTCTGAAGAAGGGTTTCGGCCCGAAACGTTGCCTATTTCCTTCGCTCCATAGATGCTGCTGCACCCGCTGAGTTTCTCCAGCTTTTCTGTGTAACATGCCATGACAATATGTTTTTGTCTTCTGAAGATTGCCAGAGCTGGTTTTAGTGTCTTGGTGAACAACCTTGGGCTGATGTGAACCCATTGGGTAATGCTTTAAACTGCTATAGCTGCCCCATCCAGGTAAATTTCAGGTACCTGTGTGTGTTAGTATTACTCGATATGCTGGTAGGAACCAGACCCACCTACCTCCATGGTTCTGGGTATCTTCTGTTTCCTGCCGGTCCAACAAGTGTTGCACGTCATCTGACGTGGCGGTGACGTTGGGGGGTGGCACATTTTCCATGGGGTCCGCTCTGGGCCCTGGTCTAAAGAAGACTTTCGGTGATAGAATGCGGACCCCGAGCTTTCATCAGTCCCATATGGTAGACGTCGACTGATGGATGCGATGGGGCGCTGCTACTTATTGTTTTTGGTTTTGCTCGTCCCGGGGCCTGCCCTCATGAGACCGAAAGCTTGTTAAGGCCTCTCCATATCCTTCATATGCTTTGTGAGGTTTTTGCCAAAGAGCAGTGGGTCTGGCTCAGTGGCTGGGGTTTTTTGCACAACCCCGCAAATTTAGGATTTTATGGCAGGTCTTATGATTTGTTTACGAAGGTTGTGGTCATCTCCATATTGGTCCACGGAACGAGCAGACGATGTGATGGCTGATGTCAGGAGCCTGAGGATCCGCTGCAGTTTTAACTCCTGGTTCCAAATGTTTGCCCCAACGTGCCCCCACTTTTGGCTGTTTACAGCCGGCACTTTAAGGGACTCACAGTTCTCTGGAGCTGCCACCTCTCCTGTAGGGCCTTGAACGGCCTCCTGCACGTGGGGTTGCCACGTAGCGGTCCACCACACCTAGCAACTCTTCCTGTTCCTGCACCCCTTGCATACTCCCGAGATCTTCAGCCATCTTGACCAGCCCAGTCCTGGTCACCAAAGCTACCCTCGGGTAAGGAGGAAGCAATGGACAGTGCAGAAGGCACTGTGGAGGGAGTGCCTGAACTCCCCCCTGCGAGAGCGCCCCTCACAAGCGCGTCTCGCTGGAGCTCCTGCTCCAAGAGCCGCTCCATGTGGCTTAGGCGGCTGTCTCTCCCCCGGGCGGGTGGAGAGACGTCCCTGTCCGACTAGTCGGAAGCCACCGGTCGGACGCCTCTTCCGTGGCTTTACTTCCAGCCCGCTGCTCAGGCGCTAGCGGGCTGGGCTCGGCGCGGCGTAGGGGAAATAGCGGACTGCCCGGTAAGCGGTCCTACCGCCTTGTTGCTGCCCCCCCCCGATGGAACGCTCCTCCGTGGAGTCGAGCGGGGGACAGGTTTGCCTAAGAGCCTTTCTTCTCTGCTTGAAAGCAGAAGGCTCCCTGTGAAAGAAACCCCCGACCTCAGAGCTTACCTGACGGTCCGTTCTTTCACCTCCGTGGCGGGAGCGCCTGACTCCCGCTGCGCCGCTGTTGCTCTGCTGAACGTAATGCCGCGCATGCGTGCTGAGCGGGCTCTTCACGGAATCACTCACGTGACTCCGAAGTAAAATTAAAACTGTAGGTACTTTGAAAAATATCAATGGCAGATTAGTACGATAGCTTCATGACATCACCACCATTCCCACCGCGTAGCTTTCGGTTTACGAAACCCATGAACTGTCTCGCTGTAAACTCTGCCAGACAATGAAGCATCTTTGTTATATAATGAGGGCTTTAATCATGTACACTGAGGCAATTTAGTATACTTGATACCATCAAGTCCCTCCCCCCAGCTCATGCGACAGAACAAGTCAACAAAGGCTAAGCATGCAACATGTCAATGGTAAGGCAGCAGACCTAACTGGAAAATCCCACGGCATTATTACTGGTGTTTGCTAATTCATCCTCGCATGGTATGCAAAGTACAACTGCAGTCCTCTTATCTGCTGCTTGCTGCCTGCTTGCAGTCACAACCGAGAGAGTTTATTTGCATTGTGCATGTTAAGCAGCTTCAAAATGTTCACAAGTTCGTAAGTTATAGGAGCCGAATTAGGCCATTTGGCCCATCGTCATCTCCACCATTCAGTCATAGATAGACACAAAAAGTTGGAGTAACTCAGTGGGACAGGCAACATCTCTGGAGAGTAGGAATGAGTGACTCTTCGGGTCGAGGCCCTTTTTCAGACATAGCTGATCTATCTCTTCCTCCGAACCCCATTCTCCTGACCTCCCCATAACCTGTGACACCCGTACTAATCAAGAATCTGTCAATCACCATTGACTTGGTCTCCACTGTCATCTGTGGCAATGAATTCCACAGATTCACCACCCACTAACTAAAGCAATTCCTTTCTAAAGGTAGGTCCTTTTATTCTGAGGCTGTGGCCGCAGGTCCTACACTCTCCCACTAGTGGAAACATCCTCTCCACATCCAATGTTCATCCTTTTTTCCGAGCCCCTCACTGGTTTCACCCCACCCCCTGCCCTGCAAGTTCCTCCTAGATAATAGATAGGGCGGCACAGTGATTCAGTGGTGGAGCTGCTGCCTTACAGCACCGGACACCTGGGTCCCATCCAGACAATGAGTGCTGTCTGTACGGACTTTGTACGTTCTCTCTGTCACCACATGGGTTTTCTCTGGGTGCTCCCGTTTCCTCCCACACTCCAAAAACGTGCAGGATTTTTAATTCATTGGTTTCTGTAAAATTGTAAGTTATCACTTGTGCGTGTTGGATAGTGTTAGTCTGTGGGGCGATCGTTGGTCAGCGCGGACTAGGTGGGCCGAAGGGACTGTTTCCACGCTGTATCTCTAAAGTCTTTAATTCACCAAGTCTAAATTCACCAACATAACCGAGTTTCTCCAATTTCCGAAACTTGGCTATTGTACTTGTCCCACCATTGACATCTGTCCCATTAATTACCAAGTCTCTGAGCTCTGAAATGTCCTTCCTAAACTTCCCCCACCACTTCTCTCTAAACCTCTCTGTTTTTAAGAAATTCCTCAAAACCATCTCTGCATTCACCTGTCCGAGCATCTCACATTGTGGCCCAGCAGCGTTTTGTCTTTGGATGACCTTCCTCTGAGACACTCTGGATCATTCTCTGTACATTGAAGGTGCCATAAAACCAGACGATGATGTAAAGGTGTTAAGATGTTGAGGTTCGGTAGGCAGTGAAGAAAGCTAGTTGGCCTTCATAACAAGAGGAGTTCAGTATAGGACCAAAGAGGTCGTTCTGCAGTTGTACAGGGCCCTAGTGAGACCACACCTGGAGTATTGTGTGCAGTTTTGGTCTCTAAATTTGAGGAAGGACATTCTTGCTATTGAGGGAATTTTGAAGCCTTTTTATATAAAAGAGGTGACCATTGGTAAAGCAGCAGTGCCAACGATGACACATTTAGCCATTTTCCGTGCTTCCTTGAAACACCAACAGAAAGTCTTGGCTCTCGTGTTTCTTAGTCACCAGTTGTAACGCTATATCACTTCCTGAATCTACTTTTAACTTAGCGTGCGTTTTCTTCTTTTCTTTAAAAAAAAAACTCGGTTGGATTGGATCCAAAGCAAAGAATGAAAAAGAAACATTTTTCAAGCAAATATTTTGACACCACATTCATCATATTGAACTGTGCTGAGAATTGTATTTGTTAACCCAGGTTTCTGGCTATCATGTATATAACAACTTTGCCTGACAAAATAAGTCTTGAGTTATATTGTGGATCGTAAACCTTTACATTATTCCTCTATTTTGGCTTTCAAATGATTTTTCCAATTTTTTCTTAGTTTGGTGTATAAAGTTGGGTGGCTTTTGTTGGCCAGAATATTAAAGGAAATATTCTTGTATGATTCAGTACAGTGGGACAATTGAAACAGGACTTTTTAATATCCTATCTCATTAACTCTTGCCTCGCCAAACATTCAGTTTTAGCGGTGCCAAGACGACGACCAGTTTATTTAAACAGATTTTATTACAAAATCGTTTTATGGTCAAACAGGTCTACACACATGTGAGTGGCCATGTGGTGGTCAGTCGATCAACTGCCCCGCGAAAACAACAGCCCCTCCAGAGTCACGTGACCGCGGCTTCCGAACGCCGGGTTTGATACCTGCATGCGCCGGCTGAGGGGCCATATCTTCGATTAGACTTCCGGGGAGGGGTGGGGGGAGGTTTCAAGTGCGCCCTCGTAATTATGTCCGGATTAAAAGAGATTAAAATCTGTAGTGGACCTGCATTTGTCTTCAGGACTTCCTTACCAAGGACTTATGTGCCAATAAAGTGTTATTAATTAATTAATTAAATCAATCATTCATTCATTCATTCATTCAAATACTCGGGGAAAAAGGAGGACCAAAGTGCTGCAATTATTCAACGGGACAGGCAGGGTCTCTGGAGAGGTTTCCACAGATGCTGCCCGACCCGCTGAGTCACTCCAGCAGCTTGTGTGTCTTTTTTTTGTGTGAACCTGCATCTGCGGTTCCTTGTGCCTCACTTTGGCATCTAGGTTGGCCTGGACATGTTGGGCTGAAGGGCCTGTTTCCATGCTGTGAGACTCGACAACTCTGCAAATCTCATTTGCAGGGGTCAGGAGAGAGGAAGCTGTCCCTTTATTCATTTCTTCATGCTTATTTAAATAGCGAAAAAAATATATATCTTTCCATCACTCGGCGTCAAGGTTAGGAGCCGATGCTGTAGTAGATGACTTTTTTAAATAGACCTTGGCCACATCTGTCCAACGGACCGTGCAGGCTGCTGTGATAGTGTAGGCCTTTAATGGACCCTAAACTCATTCAGTACCATCATCTTGCCCGGCTCCGGTGAGCTGAGATTTTACACAAGTCGACAATAACTAGCGGATGTCATCAAAAAACAAAGTTCCTCGGTAGCTCGGACAGAAGTTAAAAAAAAGGAAAAACAGGAATCACAATGCTGTTTTTACAGTCACAAACAATTATCAATCTGTTGCGAAGAAGGCAGCTATTAAATTAAAAAGGAAGGACTATTCATATCTGTGTAGGAACTTAATCAGGATCTTATTTCCAGTGCTGATGAATGCACAGTTGCCCGAGGTACCGTGGAAGAAAGCTCCTTTTGTGTCTTGTTAATGTGGAAATGATAAAGTTTCCTGTAGCAGACATATGTGTTTACATCACAAGATGTTGTTTGGCTGAATTCTTTGTTCTCTAGGTGTGTGGTTCCTTCCTCCCTCCTTCCCTCCCTCTCTGTCTCTGTCTCACTCTCCACCCTTTATCCTCTCTCTCTCCCTTTCTCCTCTCTCTTCCTCTCACTCTCTCTCCCTCTTTCTGCCTCTCTCTCTCTCCCCCTCTCCCCCCCTCTCTCCCCCTCTGCCCGTTCAGTTCTCTATATTGCTCCAGCGTTCCACACAATAGCCTGTTCCCCTGTGTTCAAGAGCATTTTAATCAGTCTACATTTTGGCTTTCACTCTCCCCAAAATAGTGGCTTTTGTAAACTGCAACTGGGCGCAGCTCTTCCCGCGAAGTCTGTGTGTACGGAGGCTCTGACACTGGGAGTGATTTATTCAACAGCGTTTTTTGTTGGGGGGGGGGGGGGGGGCACAGTGATAAAAGGCGTCCTCTGAAGAATCCTTCAGCACTCTGCGAGAGAGGGGCTGGCTCCTCAACTCCCCATGCTGACAACTCCACATTTCACATGCAGAGTAGTTGACAAGCTTAGCTTAGTTTAGAGATATAGTGTGAAACCAGGCCCTTCGGCCCACCGGCTGCTTGCTGACCAGCGATCCCCGTGCACTAACACTATCCTATACACTAGGGACAATATTTTTTTTTACCAAAGCCAAGCAGCCTACAAACCTTTATGCCTTTGGAGTGTGAGAAGAAACCGGAGCATCTGAACAAAACCCACATAGGTCACGGGGAGAACGGACAAACTCCGTACAGACAGTGCCCATGGTCAGGATTGAACTGAGTCGCCACCGTGCTGTCTTGTGAAAGATGATGATTTAACAATAAGGAAGTCCTTGATAGTTCCACAGCGACCATTTCTAAAATCATTGGCATAATCTTACACACAAGGCCACCAATACGTTTGACTTAATTTGCTGTTCCTATTTGATACTGTCCATTCCACCCCACGGACGTGGGCAAACATTGAACAGCCAGTGATTGTTTCCATTGGTAGATGGAACAGTGGTGCAGCTGGTGAACACCCGGCTTCGAGCGTTGTCTGTGTGGAGTTTGCACGTTCTCCCAGTGACGGCGTGGGTTTCCTCCGGGTGCTCCTTTTTCCTCCCACATCGCAAAAACGTGCGGGTTTGTAGGTTAAATGACCCTCTGAAAATTGCCCCTCGTGTGTAAGGAGTAGATGAGAAAGTATGGTATGAACAGGTGATCAATGGTTGGAGTGGACTCGGTGGGCTGAAGTCCATGTTTCCACGAGGTATCTAAAGTGCGTGTATTCTCCAACATTTATTACCTGGATAGAAACAGACCCTCAATTGAGTCTGAACACGGGTCCCAACCCAAAACGTCACCCATCCTTTTTCTTCAGAGAAGCTGGCCGGCCCGCTGAGATACTCCAGCACTTTGTGTCTATCTTTGCCCTAGGTTCAATATGTTTAGCATGTACTGACAAGAGCTTTTTTTTTAAATCATCCTGAGAATTGTTTACAGTTATAAAGTGGCAAAACTAAATCAAGATTTAGTTCCCTTGTAAGAAAATAGTTTACATTCTACAGATCATTCTTCTGCAGGGTTGCTTAAAGTTTTGGTTGGTTATTCACAGATAATTTTGTTTTATTTCCTTTTTAAGTAAAGTTTAACATGACAAGTGAGTACATTCTTTTGGCAGTGATTTCACTTAAAAATAAATCTATTGCATCCACAACAAGTTAATAATGAGATAGTGTTTAGAAGCGACGAAAGCAGTTGGCTGATGAAGAGAGACAGTAAAGGCTGGAACGCTGGAAGCACAAAGTGCTGGACGAACCCATCGGGTCAGGCAGCATCTATGGAGGGTATGGACAGGCGGGTTTCAGACTGAAGAAGGATCTCAACTCAAAATGTTGCCTACGGATTTAAAGTAGCACAGTGGAACACTGGTAGAGGTGCTGTCTCACAGTATCAGAAATCCAGGTTCAATACTAACCCCGAATGCTGTCTGTACAGAGTTTGCATGCTCTGGAGTAACTCAGTGGTTCAGGAAGCATCTCTGGAGTAAAAGGAATAGGAGACGTTTTGGGTCAGAACCGAATCCGAGTATGAAGAAGGGTCTCAGCCCGAAACGTCACCTATCCCTCTTCTCCAGAGATGCTGCCTGACCCGCTGAGTTACCCCAGCATTTTGTGTCTATCTTCAGTGCAGACCAGCATCTGCAGTTCCTCCCTAAAAAATAAAGCCTGCTGGTGGCTTTGGAGGCAACAAGTTGGTGAAAGGCACGGATACGGGCCGGGCTATTTGAAGGATTCAAATCTGTCCTTGGCCACATCTAACGAGAGCGACAGTACTCTACAGCGAGCTCCCTCGCCCCTGAGGACTGTGCAGTCAGCAAGACCCCATTGTAATAACCCAGAGACAAAACAACCCAGAGCTATTTATGCAGCCATTAATGCGTTTATGTGCAGATCACCCACAATAGCCAATTGTCTGTGAAAGAAGACTTTAAAAACCTATTAGATGGTCGATGAATGTTTCTGAGTTTTCAAGTCCCTATTATGATGATAATATATTTTAACTTAAAAATACGCAAAGTGGTTGTGTAGAGGGAAAAGGCTTTTACACATCCATTGGTACATTTCTCAACAATCTGCTCAACAAGCGGGTTTCCTTTGTGATTTGCTCTCTTGTATTCCCCATCCACCTTTCCACACAGACTGTGTGCTCCCACTCTGACACTGAGCGATGGTAAATGAACACTACAGAGCACCTGTGGTAAGGGTGACTGAAGTAAAAGTGTGCTTGTATTAACAAGGCCAGACGTGACGGGCGGATTTGTGCAGTACCAAGAAATGGGTGTAATTAGGCAGCCATTCAAACATGAATCCAATAACATTGCATAGGGCAACGTGTTCCAAGACCGCTTGTAGGAAGGATTGTGGCTTCGCTTTGCATTTCACGAATACCCTGCTCATAAATATGTCGTGAGGATTTGAGTATAGGGGCCTGAAAACATTGGACTGACTGCGGAGGCCACAATAGGCCCGACTATGGGTGAACAGGGGATGGGACTGGACTTTGCTGCCTTCCCCCTCAGTGGGAAGCATTGTGGGGGGATGTTTTTATGTTTATTGTTAAATTCTTTAATGTTGTGTCTTATCTTTATTCGTGTGCTGCAATGGCAAGTCAAATTTCACTACACCATTTGGTGTATGTAATAATAAATGTCCTTTGCCTTTGTCCTTTGAGTAAAGAGGTCCTTCTGCAGTTATACAGGGCCCTGGTGAGACCACATCTGGAGAACTGTGTGCAGTTTTTTCCTCCTAATTTGAGGAAGGACTTCCTTGCTATTGAGGCAGTGCAGCGTAGGTTCACGGGGTTAATCACCGGGATGGCGGGACTGTCATATGAGAAAAGATTGGAAAAACTGGGCTTGTATTCACTGGAGGTTAGAAGGATGAGGGGGTATCTTATAGAAATAAATTTAATTATAACAAGACTGGACAAGCTAGATGCAGGAAAAATGTTCCCAATGATGGTGGAGTCCAGAACCAGGAGCCACAGTCTAAGAATAAAGGGGAGGCCATTTAAAACTGCGATGAGAAAAAAAAATTCACCCAGAGAGTTGTGAATTTGTGGAATTCTCTGCCACGGAAGGCAGTAGAGGCCAATTCATTGGATGAATTTAAAAGAGAGTTAGATAGAGCTCCAGGGGCTAGCGGAATCAAGGGGTATGGGGAGCAGGCCGGCACGAGTTACTGATTGTGGATGATCAGCCATGATCACAATGAATGGCAGTGTAGGCTCGAAGGGCCAAATGGCCTCCTCCTGCACCTATTTTCTATGTTTCTATGTTTCATTTGACAATCAGTGTGTCTTACATCGAACTTGGAACATGGGAGAGTACAGCACAGGAACAGGCCCTTCGGCCCACAATGTCTGTGCTGAACATGATTCCAAGACCAATTCTGCCTTTGCGTGACCCATATCAATAGACAATGGACAATAGGTGCAGGAGTAGGCCATTCGGCCCTTCGAGCCAGCACCGCCATTCAATGTGATCACGGCTGATCATACCCAATCAGTATCCCGTTCCTGCCTTCTCCCCATATCCCCTGACTCCGCTATTTTTAAGCCCTATCTAGCTCTCTCGAAAGCATCCAGAGAACCTGCCTCCACTGCCTTCTGAGGCAGAGAATTCCACAGACTCACCACTCTCTGTGAGAAAAAATGTTTCCTCATCTCCGTTCTAAATGGCTTACTCCTTATTATTAAACTGTGGCCCCTGGTTCTGGACTCCCCCAACATCGGGAACATGTTTCCTGCCTCTAGCGTGTCCGAACCCTTAACAATCTTATCCCTCCATTCCCAGCATATCCATGTGCCTATCCAAAAGTATCTTAAATGCCACTGTCGTATCTGCCTCCACCGCCACCCCTGGCAGCTCGTTCCAGGCACCCACCCACCACCCTCTTTGTAACAAACTTGCCATGCACATCTCCTTTAAACTTTGCTTCTCTCTCCTTAAAGCCATGCGCTCTAGTATTTGATTCTTCCACCCTGGGATGGTGTCTGTTTGGAGACGGTCTTCCCTATCTATTATATCCCTGTCACATATAGACAATAGACAATAGACAATAAGTGCAGGAGTAGGCCATTTGGCCCTTCGAGCCAGCACCCCCATTCAATGTGATCATGGCTGATCATCCACAATCAGTACCCCGTTCTTGCCTTCTCCCATATCCACTGACTCTGCTATTTTTAAGGGTTCTATCTAACTCTCTCTTGAAAGCATCCAGAGAATTGGCCTCCACTGTCTTCTGAGGCAGAGAATTCCACAGACTCACAACCCTCTGTGTGAAAACGTTTTATCCTCATCTCTGTTCTAATTCTTAAACTGTGGCCCCTAGTTCTGGACTCCCCAAACATCGGGAACATGTTTCCTGCCTCTAGCATGTCCAAACCCTTAATAATCTTATATGTTTCAATAAGATCCCGTATCATCCTTCTAAATTCCAGAGTGTACAAGCCCAGCCACTCCATTCTATCAACATACGACAGTCCCGCTCAGGAAGGAAGGTGCTGCCTGGGGTGGTGGTGGAGGCAGATATGTTAGAGGTGTTTTTGATAGGCACGTAGTTATGCAGAGAATGAAGGGATATGGATCACGTGCAGGCAGAGTAGGTTAGTTCAACTTGGCATCATGTTCAGCACAGACATTGTGGGCTGAATGGCCTGTCCCTGTGCTGTACTGTTCCATGCGAGAGGAATGTGCTAAAAGAGAGGGATTTGGACAGTGAACTTCGGAGGAGAGCAATGTGGTGGGTGGAGCAGCTACCAGCCGCCGGCCGGGGTGTGGTGGAGTATCAGTTAGTGCAGAGGAAATATACCCCGTTCATCAGTTCTGCAATCTCTCACCGTGACAACAGAAAATCATTAATGGAAATAAAGCAACAATTCATGGCAAATGAGATTGAGATATAAGGCACCGTTAGAATGCGAATAAAGTTGGCAATGTGTAGAATCATGAGCTTCACGTAGCTGACCTGTGGAACAACGATGTGCCTGGTAGCCAACCTCAATTAGCAAATGCTCCGGTGTGTATATTGTGTGTCAATTTGTTGCTTGCTTGATCTTTCAATGAAAGGTTGGAGATTGTTTTCTCTGGAACAATCTGAGGGAAAACCTGATAGAAGGTTTAAGGTGAGGGGGGGGAGAAGTAATAGGAACCTTGGGGCAACTTTTTCATGCAGAGGGTGGTAGGTGTATGGAACAAGCTGCCGGAGGAGGCTTGGGACTATCACTACATTTAAGAAACAGTTAGACAGGTACATGGAATGGCCATATTTAGAGGGATCGGGGCCAAATGTAGGCAGGTGGGACTAGTGTGGACGGGGCCTTTTGGTCGGCATGGGCAAGGGTGGTGAATCTGTGGAACTCATTGCCGCAGAAGACTGTGGAGGCCAAGTCAATGGAAATTTTAAAGGTGGAGATTGATTGGCTCTTGATTAATACGGGTGTGGGGGGTTATGGGGAGAAGGCAGGAGAATGGGGATGAGAGGGAAAGATAGGTCAGCCGTGATTGAATGGCGGAGTAGATTAAATGGGCCGAATGAGCTAATTCTGTTTCGATAACTAATGAACATGAAAGTTGAGCCAAAGGGCTGATACTGTGCTGTACGACTGGCTATGCTCTGCGGAGGAACAGCGGGCAACCGTACCTCCACTGATACAGTGCCTTCTCTCTTTTGTTCAGCAGCTGTACGCAGCACAACTGGCAAGTATGCAGGTCTCTCCTGGTGCTAAGATCCCGTCCACCCAACAGCCCACAACTCCGGCCGGTACCCTCTCTCCAACGCCTCTGAAGAGTGAAAAGCATGGAAGCAGCCCTGTGCCTCAAATTAAGGTAGGCATTACATGCCCTTGTCAATATGACCCGCGCCAACTTAACATTGCTGGAAGCTTTGATGTGTAAGCTACCAAATATGAATGGGATTATTAAATATTACTTATGGGAGCTGATCTCCCACAGCAAAACTCATGGGTAATCCAAGGTGTGATTTACAGCTCCACTTGTTACATTTTATTACATTCCTCAGGTACTTCCCTGTTAGAAAGAAAAAGACACAAAGTGCTGGAGTAACTCAGCGGGTCAGTCAGCTTCTCTGGAGAATATGGAGAAGTGATGTCTCAGGTCGGGACCATTTTTGACAGTCTGAAGAAGGGAAATACAAAGCAAAGATATAATCCCTCCTGCAATTGGACCATGTCTGAAGAAGAGTCTCGATCCGAAACGTCACCTATCCATGGTCTCCAGAGATGCTGCCTGACTCGTAGAGTTACTCCAGCTGGTTGTGTCTTTACTTTAGACTTGCATGGAAGCAGGTCCTTTGGCCCACCGAGTTCGCACCGATCAACGATTACCTCATACGCTAGCACCATCCTACGCTACCACTAGGGACAATTTACAATTTACAAAAGCCAATTTACTGACAAATCTGCACATCTTTGGGATGTGGGAGGAATCTGGAACACCCTGGAGGAGACCCAGCCATCACAGGGAGAAGGTACAAACAGCACCTGGAGTCAGGATCGAACCGCGAGCCTCTGGCACTGTAAGGCAGCAACTCTACCGCTGAGCCACTGTGTCCTCCTGTGTATTAACCACCATTTGCCGTTCTTTGTTTCTGCTTCCTTTAAGAAAGTGGTCCAATTGACCTCAGCACGAGATCAATAAGAACAAAATGTGAAAGTAGTGGCTGTAAATTGCGAGCTTCTTGTGAAACACTGATTTCCGTCCATAAGCAAAACCCTGGTTCTCAAGGAAGGGCCGTGTGTGGGTGTGTGAATTGTTTGATAAATGAATGCTAGATACAACCGTTTATAAAAGAGATGCTTCTAACCATGCAGCTATTAAACTTGCTCTTTTATTTTTGTTTTGGTTTGGGACTGACTTTTTCTGCCGACTGGGATCATTTACGGGCAACATGTTTATAACCAATATATCTCTTAATCCTCCCCCACAGTTGAACCAATTTCTCCAAGCTGTCAATATTTATCAGCAACATTTAGCGCCCAGGGTCCTGGGTTAAAAGGCCAGTGTTTCTGTCAAGAAGCAGGTATTTCTGGCAGTAACCAAATGTATCGTCACCAATTGTCATGCACTCATCCGACCTGTATATCAGTACAAATGCCCTTTGAAAGTTGTAAATGCTTCTATTGCCTAAAAAGACACAGAGTGCTGGAGTAACTCAGCGGGTCAGGCAGCATGTCTGGAGTACATGGATAGGTGACGTTTCAGGTCGTGACCCTTCTTCAGTAACCCGCTCAGTTACTCCAGCACTTTGTGTCTTCTTTTGTAAACCAGCAACTGCAGTTTAATTTAGAGATGTATCACAGAAATAGGCCCTTCAACCCACCAAGTCTATGCCCACCATTGATAGCCCATTCACGCTAGTTCTATGTTATCCCATTTTCTCATCTCTCTCCCCACACACCAGTGGTAATTTGACAGAGACTAATTAACCAGCAAACACGCACATGTTTGGGATGAGGGAGGAAACTGGAGTACACAGAGGAAACCCAATGGTCACAGGAAGAGCGTGCAAACTTCACACAGACAGTACCCGAGGACTGGATCGAACCCGTGTCTCTGCCGCTGCGGGGCAGCAGGTCTACCTTAATGGGCTCATCTGGGATTTGAACCTGGAACCTTTCACAACCAAAAGAAGAATCATAGCCCTAGACCAACGAGCCAAGATGTTCCTTGTATCCACTTTTATAGCCTACTCTGAAAACCCATTTTGAATACAGACTGCCCTATGAACGGAAAAGTCATCCCTGAGATCCCTCTTAAATCTCTCCCCTCTCACCTTGACCCTGTGCCCTCATAGAGTCAGTGGAAACAGGCCCTTCGGGTAAATTTGCCTGCACTGACAAACATGTCCCACCTACACTCGTCCCCCCTTCCTGCTTTTGGCCCATATCCCTCTGAACCTGTCCAATCCATGTACCTGTCTAAATGTTTCTTAAATGTTGTGATAGTCCGTGCCTCAACTACCTCCTTACTCCATACATCCACTACCCTTTGTGTGAAAAAGTGACCTCTCAGGTTCTTATTAAATCTTTCCCTCCCCTCCTCCCACCTTAAACCTATGTCCTCTGGTTCTCGATTCCCCTACTCTTGTGCATCTTGCCAATCTATTCCTCTCGTGATTTTGTACACATCTGTAAGATCACCCCTCATCCTCCTGTGCTCATCCTCCAGTTTTAGAATCCACTACCCCTGGGAGAGCCCAACACAACGCAGATGTAATTTCTTCAGTACTATGACAACTTTCATGGGACACCTCTGTATTGAAATCCCTGCGGCATATTGGAAAGGAATTTGAATAGAATCATTTGCTGTAATTGGGACGACACACAAATAATTAATGTGCTGGATCTGTGTAATTTTCATTCAATTCAACTGCAATGACATGATAAAAGTTTCTTAAGTTGAAGGGGAATTTAAATCTCCAGCTACGATTCAGCTACTGAAAAAAGCCAACCTCCTTACAGTGGAAAATATATATAAAGATAGCAAAGGTGTTTTGTTTGGATAGGTGTGGCAACTGCTGTGTGCGGCAGTATTGAATGTATAGAGTGTCAGAAGAAACTGACACAAAAAGCCGCAGTAACTCAGTGGGTCAGACAGCATCGCTGGTGAAAGGGAATAGGTGATGTTTTGTGTCAAGACCCTATTTCAGACATGTTTAGAATGTATAGGGATTGCAGTAAATGCTTTTGGACAGATTTTGTTCTGCATAAAGTTTATTTTTGAAGTAGAAATTCTTACACTAGACTTGTGCGAAGGTTTAGGTTTATTATTAACACGTGTACCAAGGTACAGTCACACGCTTTTGTTTGTATAATCAACTCAGATAATACGATACATGAATATAGTCAAGACAAAAGGAACTGCAAATGCTGGTTTTCAAAATAAAAGACCCAGATGCTGGGGTAACTCAGGGTCAAGTAGCATCTCTGGAGAACGTTTAAGTGATGTTTCGGGTTGGGGCACTTGCACGGTGAAGAAGGGTCCCGACCCGAAACGTCACATCTTCATGTTTCCAGGTGCTGCCTGGCCAGCTGAGTTACTCCAGACTTTGTGTTTTATTATGAAGACTAGCAAGTCAAACACAAGTACAATAGGTAGAATGAAGAGCGTGCAGCATATACTTTCTCATTATTGTAGTGTAATATACTTTAGTACTTTACTTCAAAGGCATAGCATGGAAACAGGCCCTTCAGCCTACTGAGTTCCGAGCGTCTAGCGATCATCCCAAACATTAACTTTTTGTGTCTATCATCGGTTTAAACCAGCATCTGCAGTTCCTTCCTCCACACCCCGTACGCTAGCACTATCCTACACATACTAGGAACAATTTAAAATTTTACCGAAGCCAATTAACCTGCAGACCTGCACGTCTTTGGAGTGTGGGAGGAAACCAGAGCACCCGGAGAAAACCCACAAGGTCACAGGGAGAACGTACAAACTCCGTGCAGACAACAGATAAACACAAAATGCTGGAGTTACTCAGCGGGCCAGACAGCATCTCCGGAGAAAAGGAATAGGTGACTTTTTGGGTCGAGCTCCTGCAGTCAAGATCGAGCCTGGGTCTCTGGCGCTGTAAGGCAGCAACTCTAATGCTATGCCGGCTCAGTTCCACAGAAGATGTCTAATGTCCACAATAAGGTGGGCTGGACAATCAGGACGATACCCTGGCTTATGGAAGGATACTAAGCAAAGAAAGGTCAACTCAGTATTTGAATGCAGTGAGCAAAATAGGAAAACTAACTCCCCCTGGTCAGAATACATTTCCGATTTAGTTGAGCTGATTGTTAGCAAATGCAAAGTATATTAGTTCCAAATTAAATTTGTCAACATGAGTAAACACCAGCATTACAATAATAAAATTACTGTGTTTATGTAAATAAAGGCAAGTACAGAGAACGACTAATGAGCCTTCTTTTAGTTAAATCTTTTAGGAATTGGCTAATTAGTTTCTTATTTGAATGTTACAGCAGAGAACAGTTTCTGTCCCTGAGGTTAAAAAGTAGCAACCAACCAAGTAATCAGATGTTGTATTCAGTCTTGGTATTTTGTATTTTTCAATTAACTATGCAATGTAACACAGTTAATACCTCAGCTTTTTGAGACCATCAGTGCAGCAATTTTCGGTTCTTGCTGCAGATACACAAACACACAAGTTCTTAATGAATACTTTAAAAGAGAATGCACACAACATTTATTTTATATACCACCTGGGGTGTCAGGGGTTATGGGGAGAAGGCAGGAGAATGAGTTAGGAGAGAGAGATAGATCAGCCATGATTGAATGGTGGAGTAGACATGATGGGCTGAATGGCCTAATTCTGCTCCTGTCACTTATGACCTTATGACCTCTTTCCCTGTCTTCCTCACTGGGCAGAACAGTGGCGGAGACCCTGGTTCAATCTTGACCTCGGGTGCTGTCTGTGTGTGTGGAGTTTGCACGTTCTCCCTGTGACCGCGTGGGTTTCCTCCGGGTGCTCCGGTTTCCTCCCACGTCCCAAAGAGGTGATGGGTTGTAGGTTAATTGTCCCTCTGTAAATTGCCCCCGTGTGTAGGGAGTGGGATAACATAAAACTAGTGTGAACGGGTGGATGGCATGGACCCAGTGGGCTGAAGGGCCAGTTTCCATGCTCTATCTCTGTACTAAAATAAACTAAACTCCACCCCAGCGCACTGAGAAGTGGCGTGGAATGCCAGTTAGTTAAATATATATTGGCATATTTCTAAATGATCCTTTATGGTCCAGAACCAGGGGCCACTGTTTAAGAATAAGGAGTAAGCCATTTAGAATGGAGACGAGGAAACAATTTTTCTCACAGAGAATGGTGAGTCTGTGGAATTCTCTGTCTCAGAGGGCGGTGGAGGTAGGTTCTCTGGATGCTTGCAAGAGAGAGCTAGATAGGGCTCTTAAAAATAGTGGAGTCAGGGGATGTGGGGAGAGGGCATGATTGTGGATGATCAGCCATGATCACATAGAATGGTGGTGCTGGCTCGAAGGGCCAAATGACCTACTCCTGCACCTATTGTCTATTGTCTATTATTAACGGTATAAACCTGATCATTTGGATTTCCAATTGATAGAAAAAGTTAGTAGTTCAATGTACAGGATATTTCAGCCCTCAGTAATAAACTGCTTACTCTAACTGTATTACTGGTCCAACCTGCAATTTGAGTAATGAAGGGCTTTCTCTCGCTCTATCTCTCTATCTCTCTCTCTCAAGGCTCTCTCCCATATTATGTGGTCAGTACAGATGCTGACAGCTGAGTTTAAATAAGAGGATACTACAGCTTACAAACTACCTGTACTGAGCTATTGTCTACTGGAGCAAGCTTCCAAATGACAGGGAAAGCAAGGTTCTTTTATTACGATGCCTTATTAAATGATCTTAATTTAGAAACAAGACCACCAGAACCTGTTCTGTGGCTGTTTTAATAGATTCGACTGTCCTTTCCCAAAACTGCAGGGGGTTTTTTTTGTGACGGAACATTATATAGGTTAACCTTTTGAACTTTGAGCAGCTTTAATATTACAAAATGATTACGAAAGTTAAAAAAAAAATTATTGATTAAAATAATAAATAACCCCAAAGACATGCGGACTCCAATAAATTGCCCCCAGTGTGTAGGGAGTGGATGAGAAAGTGGGATAGCATAGAACTGGTGTGAATGGGTGATCGATGGTTGGTATGGATTTGGCGGGCCGAAGGGGCTGTCTCCATGCTGTATTTCTAAATTAAAATAGGCTGTCAGGCTGTTAAACAGTTCAATGGTGCTTTATTGTCCACATATGCAACTGCACTGTGACATTCTTTCTGCATATATTACACATGTGGGTGCCGCCATTTTGGGCACTAATATTCAAAGTCGGAAGTCCGGTCCATGTACTGGAGCTGTTCCCACGAACCAACATCCCTCTCCTCTCCTTGTTTAAGATGCCTCAGTTTAAGCATCTTATAGGATAATGGTCCACCATAGACACTATAGCAAGGAATACTATGCATGCCAACACATTGTTTTCTACACAAAAAAGTCCCGTACAATAGTATGATCTACAGATCTTATTAACTTCTGAGTGTTTTTGGAGTAAGTGAGACATGTGAATTAGAAACAGTGAGCAGTGCTGGACTGTTATCTGTACCTTTGGTGACCCTCAGACTGTCCTTGATCAGACTTTGCTGCCGTTACCTTGCACTAAAGGTTATTTCCTTATCATGTATCTGTACACTGTAAATGGCTCATTGTAATCATGTATTGCCTTTCTAACTGGTCAGCATGCAACAAAAGCTTTTCACTGTACCTCGATGTATGTGACAATAAAGTAAACTGAAACTGAAACAGTGTACCCATGGCCATTTCCATGGGGACATCCTCCGACCTCTACTATTCACTTCATCCCCTCTTCCAGACAGCCTTTAGCTGCATTCACTGATGCCACTATCTTTAGCAGGTGCACCACCTCTCTTATGAACTGTAAACACTTTTGGAAGTCTGCATACAATTGATTCAATGAATCAATGATGCTTCATGTCACATGTACCCAGCTACAGTGAAATCCTTTGCTTTGCATACAATCCAGTAAATTCATACAGTAGGTAAGCACACTCATTGATAAGTATAAAAGTACAATGATTGTAGTGTGAGTATAGTAGGCTTCACCGAGGCAGTACACAAAGAGTCGCCAGGTTACTGGTGCCAACTTGTGCCCATCAACTTTCAAAGTTCTCCAAAGTAGAGGGTGGTACAATGGCTTTGCAGTAGAGTTGCTGCCTTACAACGCCAGATACCTAGGTTCGATCCAGGCTACGGGCGCTGTCTGTACAGAGTTTGTACGTTCTCCCCGTGACCTGCGTGGGTTTTCTCCAGGTGCTCCAGTTTCCTCCAACGCTCCAAAGTCGTGCAGGTTTGTAGGTTAATTGGCTTAGGTAAAAATTGTAAACTGTCCCTAGTGTGTAGGACGGAGCTAGTGTAGGGGGTGATCGCTGGTTGACGAGACTCGGTGAGCCAAAGGGCCTGATTCCGCACTGTATCTAAAGTCTAAAGTAAAGTACAGAGTCTTATCTTGGCTGTAAGGGCCCGTTGTCCTGGTGATGGCACTGGGCCGGTGTTGCAGGAGTCGGTCTGGCTAGGCTCCGAATTTGCAAGACTTTCTGTTCAAAATGTCTTCATTGCTAATTAGAAGAACCATCAATGCAGTCCAGCACAGGAACAGGCCCCTCAGCCCATCGTGCCAGGGCCAATCATGATGCTATTTTAACTGCACATTTGTCCGCTTCTGGTCTCTCTCCATTCATTCCCTGCCTGTTCACGCCTCTAAATGCCTCTTAGATGTTGCGTCATATCTTCTTCTATAACGTCCTCAGGCAGCATGTTGCAGGCATGTACCACCGTAAAATAACTTGCCTCCTTTAAACTTTCCCCTCATAGAGTCATACAGCACGGAAACAGGCCCTTCTGCCCAACTCGCCCATGCCGACCAAATGTCCCAGCCAAGCTAGTCCCATTTACCCACGTTTGACCCATATCCCTCAAAACCTTTCCTATCCATGTACCTGCGCAAATGTATTTTAAATGTTGCTATACTATCTGCCTCAATTACCTTCTCTGGCAGTTGTTCCACATACCCACCACCACCCGAGTGAAATGATGCCATCTAGTCTGTGACATTCCATCCTGGGATAAAGTCTCTGCCTGACCACCCTATCTATGCCTCTCATCATTTTATAAACTTCGACCAGGTCTTCCCTCGCCCTCCAGCGGTCCATAGAAAACGCCAAGTTTCTCCCACCTTATAGCTAATACTCTCTAATCCAGGAAGCATCTCTTCAGCACCCTCTCCAAAGCAGCCACATCCTTTCTGTAATGGGGAGACCAAAACTGCACACAATGCTCCTAATGTGCTAACTATAGTCCTTCAAAACTGCAACCTGATTTTCCAACTTCAATCTCAATGTCATAAAGGCAAGTGTGACATATTCTTTCTTTCCCACCCGAACCAAATGCATTGACACTTGAGCGAGCTATGGATTTGCTCAAAACCTCTCGACAAGCCTCCTGCATGTAAGGATATTTTTAGAAGGATCTTTTCAAAAAACTAGATACAACATTTGCTTAAAAATGACAACAAAAAAAAGCTTGTGTGTGAGAGTTATATATGGCCAACCTTTTATTCGGCAGTGTTCACGGTGTTATTCAGTCAGGTTATATTTGATAAGGTTAATCCAGAAATGATCTCTGTGGTTTGAATGGTAGGTTGCTGTGCTGCCCTTGTGCACACTGTGATCAGCGATATATGATGTAAATGGATTGCACGCCAGCAATTTCCCAGCATGTGTCAGTTTTGGTCAGGTATCGCTTTCATTGGACAGGTTCATGGATAGGAAAGGTTCAGAGGAATGTGGGCCAAGTGCGGGCAGGTGGGACCAGTGTAGATGGGGCATCATGTGGAATTCTCTGCCTCAGAGGGAGTTGGAGGCGTGTTCTCTGGATGTTTTCAAGAGAGAGCTAGATAGGGCTCTTAAAAATAGCGGAGTCAGGGGATATGGGGAGAAGGCAGGAACGTGGTACTGATTGGGGATGATCAGACATGATCACATTGGATGGCGGTGCTGGCTCGAAGGGCCAAATGGCCTACTCCTGCACCTATTGTCTATTGTCTATTATCATGGCTGTTGACTCTCCATGTCCATGCTGCATGACTGTACGACTGCATGCCAATGCCTGAAGGCAGCCCCGTTGACCTATGTCTGTGCTTGTGGTTTATTTGCAGGATGAAGGTGCCCAGCCACTGAATCTGTCAGCCCGGCCCAAGACATCTGGTTCGGTGCGATCTCCCACATCACCCACACAAAGCTTCTTCCACACAAACAAGTCTAGTCCCATCAACATGCCCAACAAAAGCATCATCCCCAGCCCAGTGGCTGGTGCTCCCGGGAGAGGATCCTCTTTAGGTAGGTCCAATGTGAGCTTGAATCAACAATGCTTCTTGCAGTTGATGTCTCTTCCTATTGTGTTACCCCTTTGTGGTTGTGCTGTGTGGCTATTGTACAGCTCATCTGGAACTTAGAACAAAGAACATGGAACATGGAACTTCATCATAATATCATAGGTGATAGGAGCAGAATTAGGCCATTCGGCCCATCGTCTACTCCACCATTCAATCATGGCTGATCTCCCTCCTAACCTCATTCTCCTGCTTTCTCCCTACAACCTCTGACACCCGTACAAATCAAGAATTTGAACTTAAAACATAGTACAGAACATAGAACAGCACAGCATGTGAACAGGCCCTTCAGCTCACAATGTCTGGACCTAGTACAATGTAAATATAAATTAATCTCCTCTGCGTGCATGATCCATATACCTCCATTCCCAGCGTACCCATGTGCCTATTTGAAAGCTTCATAAACACCCCTGTCGTATCTGCCTCCACCACCACCCCTGGCAGTTCGTTCCAGGCACCCACCTGTGTAAATGGGGTTGTGGTGGAGGCAGACATTGTCAGGGAATGAGTCACTTCCAGGGACCTGTGGACTTGGAGCCCAAGGTCCCTCTGTGCATCACAGCAAACGTACAAGCACTAAGTGCATTCACAGATACAAAGTGCTGGAGTAAATCAGTGAGTCAGGCGGCATCCGTGGAGAACATGAATAGGCAACGTTTCAGGTCGGGACCTTTCTTCAGTCTGAAGCCACTATCACTCCTGCCTCCACTTCTCTCTGGGGCTGAGAAGGATCCTGACCTGACCTGACCTGACCTGACCCGAAACGTCACCTATCCAGTGTTCTCCAGAAATGCTGCCCAACCGATGCTACTCTGCGCCTTTTCTGATAAACCAGCATCCGCAGTTCCTTGTTTCTAACTCTATGCTCGAAATGCATTCTTCCTTTTGTCCTCATTTGCAATCCAGAGTTCAAAATAATTTGAGCTTCTGATTACGGCAGTGATACCAAACATAATTGAAAAGCACTCATTGGTTGTGGCTGATGAGCAGTAGCAAACCTGGCTGATCCAACTGAAAATAGAGTCCGGAGGGAAGCATTCTTCATTACCAAAGAGTCCTACAGCCCTGTACAGATCACTGCACTCCAGTAATTCGCATCTTAAACAAAATTGGTTATTTTAAAACCGTTTGAAAAAAAGATGATGAACATGAAAAAAAAAAACGAGCATGATAAATAACAGCAGCTGGAAAAGTAACATTAACTGCGTTCTCTGCGGTGCCTGGGCCAATACTACCTGAAGTGGGTCAGTGATACCGGCTTTAACACATCTAGTTAAGAACCGCAAATCTATTTGCGAGAGAAGATAGTGGCACATTCTTAGGAATCAATGTTCCAGATAATGTACTGGAAGGAAAGGCATCATTAATAATTAACAGCTTTGGATGATTCTTGTCTGAATCCAAATCTGCCTCCGTTTTAATGAGTGTTCCTCTTGAAAGACAAACACTGCTGACTGTGAGAAGGGACACACTTTACAGATTGAGTGCTTTGAAAGTGACAATACATAGAGTATAACGTGGTGTGCAGGAAGTAACTGCAGATACTGGTGTACACCGAAGATAGACACAAAATGCTGGAGTAACTCTGCATCTCTGGAGAGAAGGAATGGGTAACATTTCGGGTTGAGACCCATCTTCAGACTGACTATAAGACAGTTTATTATACAATTGCTGTTTCGATTAGAGGGCATTAACCTGCAGTATTTTGTGCAGTTCTGGTCACCCCACTACAAGAAAGATGCCGTGACTTTGGAGAGGGTGCAGAGGAGGTTTATCAGAATGATGCCTGGATTAGGGTGTAATACAAGCCTGTCACACTTGCCGATTTTTTCGGCGACTGCCCGCGTCATTGACTGACATATCAGGGTCGCTGAAAGATTTTGAACATGCAGCGACAGAAAAAATGTTGTGACACTTGGCACTCATTGAAACACATAAGATTGTTAAGGGCTTGGACATGCTAGAGGCAGGAAACATGTTCCCGATGTTGGGGGAGTCCAGAACCAGAGGCCACAGTTTAAGAATAAGGAGTAAACCATTTAGAATGGAGACGAGGAAACACTTTTTCTCACAGAGAGTGATGAGTCTGTGGAATTCTCTGCCTCAGAGGGCGGTGGAGGCAGGCTCTCTGGATGCTTTCATAGAAACATAGAAACATAGAAATTAGGTGCAGGAGTAGGCCATTCGGCCCTTCGAGCCTGCACCGCCATTCAATATGATTATGGCTGATCATCCAACTCAGTATCCCGTACCTGCCCTCTCTCCATACCCTCTGATCCCCTTAGCCACTAGGGCCACATCTAACTCCCTCTTAAATATAGCCAATGAACTGTCCTCGACTACCCTGTGCGGCAGAGAGTTCCAGAGATTCACCACTCTCTGTGTGAAAAAAGTTCTTCTCATCTCGGTTTTAAAGGATTTCCCCTTATCCTTAAGCTGTGACCCCTTGTCCTGGACTTCCCCAACATCGGGAGCAATCTTCCTGCATCTAGCCTGTCCAACCCCTTAAGAATTTTGTAAGTTTCTATAAGATCCCCTCTCAATCTCCTAAATTCTAGAGAGTATAAATCAAGTCTATCCAGTCTTTCTTCATAAGACAGTCCTGACAACCCAGGAATCAGTCTGGTGAACCTTCTCTGCACTCCCTCTATGGCAATAATGTCCTTCCTCAGAGTCCTTTCAAGAGAGAGCTAGATAGGGCTCTTAAAAATAGCAGTCAGGGGATATGGTCAGAGGATATGTGACATCCGCGAGCTCCTACGTATCTGCTATGTAATTACACGAGCTCGAATCAGGGGAGAACTCGGGAGAACTCTTGAATTACCTCGTACAGTGGGACAGGCCCTTTAAACGCTCTCCCAGAAGATTGACACAGGACCTCGTGGTAGCGGACCTTTATAGGTTCCCTGACCTCAAGGGGCCGATCCACATGGGGGTGGTCTCTTTACAATCCAAACACAGATATCGATTCACCCCATACATGACAGACATTTCCCTAACCCAATAATACAGTGGCTAATTCATTGTATTCACACAGTGTTTCTCAGAGGAAACAAATATCGCAACATGTGCCCTGAAATGCAAGAAAACCTGACAAGGCTCAATAGTTAATCCAATCAACATCCAGCAAAGTAAAGCTTTGCAACATTATTTACAATGTCTATGTCTGGTTTACATTCATCAAATCCATTCCATGCATTTTGCACCTAATTGTCAGGGTCTGCAGATGTTCCCATTCTCTTCCTGCAGCTCTGATCTATGCTCTACACAAACTGGCACCATTCTGCAGTTCGTCCCATTTCTACAGAAAGCACTTTTAAATTGACCAAATGGCCTTAGCAGCCCAGAAGCCTTTACTCAATTTTAGGGACCAAGCCTCTCCAATTTGTCCAGGTTTAACAGAACGCACTGCCAGGGTTGGTGGTGGGACAGATACAATAGTGACATTGAAGAGGCTTTGAAATAGGCACATGGATATGCAGGGAATGGAGGAATATGGATCATGTGCAGGCAGTGAAGATTAGTCTAACTTGGCATAATGTTCCTCACAGACATTGTGGCCAAAGGGCCTGTTCCTGAGCTGTACTGTTCTATGTGTGGGAAGGAACTGCAGATGCTGGTCTACATTGAAGAGGGACACAAAATACTTGCGTAACTCAGCGAATCAGGCAGAACATGGATAGGTGATGTTTTGGGTAGGGAGCCTTCTTCAGCCTATTTGTTCCACGTTCTCCAGAGATGCTGCCCGACCCACTGAGTTACTCCAGCACACTGTGTCTTTTTTGTGTATACCAGCCCCTGAAGTTGATTAGTACGGGTGTCAGGGGTTATGGGGAGAAGGCAGGGGAATAGGGTTGGGAGGGAGAGATAGATCAGCCATGATTGAATGGTGGAGTAGCCTTGATGGGCCGAATGTCCTAATTCTGCTCCTATCACGTATGAACATATGCAGTTCCTTGTGCCTCATTTGATTACGCTGGGTGCTCTTTGAAAAGAAATGGCATCATTGTGGATAAGAATTTATCAGTAATAGTGATTGATCAATTGTTGTGCCTGCTTGTCCTTTCTCCACTGTAGACATCCTGTCCACTCTGAATTCGACAGCCTTTCTGGGTGACCAGGATGCAGTGATGAAAGCCATACAGGAAGCTCGGAAGATGCGAGAACAACTACAACGCGAGCAGCAGCTGCAGCAGTCTGGGATCGACGGCAAGATCCCGTCCATGAACAACCTCGGAATGAACTGCACGGGTAACAAGGTGAGTGGTCGCAGTGATCATCTCCGGACTGCTCCTCACTAGCAGGAAATAAACACCTCTGCACTGTTCAGCTTTGAACACTGGAACACGGGTGAACATTCAGACCGACACAAGAGAATGCAGATGCTGGAATCTTGAGCAAAATTACAATGTGCCGGAGGGACTCACAGCGCCAGGGACCCTTGGTTCGATCCTAACCTCGGGTGCTGTCTGTGTGTGGAGTTTGCACGTTCTCCCTGTGACCACGTGGGTTTCCTCCAGGTGCTCCCGTTTCCTCCCACAAACCTAAGACGTGCAGGTTTACAGCTTAATTGGTCTCTGTAAATTGCCCCTATTGTGCTAGGAGTGGATTAAAAAGTGGGATAACATAGAAATAGTATGAGTGTTTGATGGTTGGTGTAAACTCAGAGGGACGAAGGGCCCGTTTCCATGCTGTATCTCTAAAACTGTAAATTGCTCGTTTATAAGCTCCCCCCCCCCCCCAGTCTAGTCTCAGTAAAAACACTGAATAGAAACATAGAAACATAGAAATTAGGTGCAGGAGTAGGCCATTCGGCCCTTCGAGCCTGCACCGCCATTCAATATGATCATGGCTGATCATCCAACTCAGTATCCCGTACCTGCCTTCTCTCCATACCCCCTGATCCCCTTAGCCACAAGGGCCACATCTAAATCCCTCTTAAATATAGCCAATGAAGTGGCCTCAACTACCCTCTGTGGCAGAGAGTTCCAGAGATTCACCACTCTCTGCGTGAAAAAAGTTCTTCTCATCTCGGTTTTAAAGGATTTCCCCTTTATCCTTAAGCTGTGACCCCTTGTCCTGGACTTCCCCAACATCGGGAGCAATCTTCCTGCATCTAGCCTGTCCAACCCCTTAAGAATTTTGTAAGTTTCTATAAGATCCCCTCTCAATCTTCTAAATTCTAGAGAGTATAAACCAAGTCTATCCAGTCTTTCTTCATAAGACAGTCCTGACATCCCAGGAATCAGTCTGGTGAACCGTCTCTGCACTCCCTCTATGGCAATAATGTCCTTCCTCAGATTTGGAGACCAAAACTGTACGCAATACTCCAGGTGTGGTCTCACCAAGACCCTGTACAAACTGCAGTAGAACCTCTCTGCTCCTATACTCAAATCCTTTTGCAATGAAAGCTAACATACCATTCGCTTTCTTTACTGCCTGCTGCACCTGCATGCCTACCTTCAATGACTGGTGTACCATGACACCCAGGTCTCGCTGCATCTCCCCCTTTCCCAATCGGCCACCATTTAGATAATAGTCTGCTTTCCTGTTTTTGCCACCAAAATGGATAACCTCACATTTATCCACATTATACTGCATCTGCCAAACATTTGCCCACTCACCCAGCCTATCCAAGTCACCCTGCAGTCTCCTAGCATCCTCCTCACAGCTAACACTGCCCCCAGCTTAGTGTCATCCGCAAACTTGGAGATATTGCCTTCAATTCCCTCATCCAGATCATTAATATATATTGTAAATAGCTGGGGCCCCAGTACTGAGCCTTGGGGTACCCCACTAGTCACTGCCTGCCATTGTGAAAAGGACCCGTTTACTCCTACTCCTACTCTTTGAATCAAGCACTTGAAACAACTACATTTTATTTTAACAACAGCACATTACAGTTCAACTACTGTACCTATCCCATCGCGGGTTCGATCCTCGTATCTGCCTGTTCAAGCCCCTCTAGGCCTCGCTCAGACAGAGACACTCCAGAAGGTCACGCAGTCCCAAGCGCTCTCCCAGAAGATCAACGCTGGACCTCGTGGTAGCGAACTCTTATCTCCCGGGACCTCGAGGGGCCGAACCACATGGGGATGGTCTCTTAATTACCCAATTACAGATATCGATTAACCCCATACATAACAGGCATTTCCCTAACCCAATGATACAGCAGCTCAATACATTGTATTCAAACAGGACTTCTTAAGGAAGCCAACTTAAAACATTTACCCTGATCTGCCTGAAACCCAGACAAGGCTCAATACCTCATCCAATCAACACTCGGCAAAGTAGAACTCTGCAACATTATTTACAATTATTACAAGGTGTATGTCTGGTTTGCAGCCATCCAATCCATTCTATGCATTTTGCACCTAATTGACAGGGTCTACAGATGTTCTTATTCTTTGCTTGCAACTTGTATCTAGGCTCTAGACACACTGGCGCCACTCCGAAGCTTGTCCCAGCTCTGCAGAGAGCAATTTCAAATTGACCAAATTTCCCAGCAGCCCTGAAACTTTTACCCCATTTTGAAATCCTAGCCTCTCCAATTTAGCCAGAATGAACAAAACTACTGGATCGATGGGAACACCTTCAGTCGCGGGAACGAGCTACGTTAAAAATATCCCCGATTTCGCAGAAGTGGGTTTTACTTCTACGTGTTTCCAGTGATATATTTGCATATTAGGAAACGGAGTGCATTTGGCCTGTCAACTCGGCTCACTGCCCCTGGTCCCCACCCACACTGATCTGCCCTAGAATGTGGAGGATCAGTGAGGCTGAACCACCAAACACCAAGGAGGTAGTTGACAAGACATGGCAGAGCTTAACCAGCTGCCATTTACCAAGATAGGCACAAAATGCTGGAGTAACTCAGCGGGACAGGCAGCATCTCTGGAGAGAAGGAATGGGTGACATTTCGGGTCGAGACCCTTCTATAAACCCTACCCCTACTACCTACCTAGGGGCAAGGCTGTGAGCAGAACACTCTCTCCTGTCAAAGCTGGAGACATCTTTTCAATCTTTTAGACCTTGCCTGGCAAATTGCTATTGGTTTATAATGTAGGTTTTGACGAAAATAAAATCTAAAGACTAAAATGTAAAGTTTAAATAATAAAAACTTTCATTATTTATAAAGTCTTTATTTAAAAGAAGAATTAAAATAAAGACTTCTTAAATAAAAAAATTGTTATTTTAATTAGACTTAAAGTTTAAGTCTGACTAAAATTAATTATTTTAATGCGTTACCATTTTAATAATTAATGTAAAAATGTGAAATGTTTTTATTAATGAAGTTTAAGTGTAATTAATATTTCTACAGCGCTGAAACAGATCCTTCGGCCCACCAAGTCCGCGCTGAACCAGCGATCCCCGTACACTAACACCTTCCTACACACTGGGACAATTTAAGGGCCTGTCCCATTTAGGCGATTTTTCAGGCGACTGCCAGCGACTACTATGTTGCCATGCGGTTGCCGGGGTGTCGCCTGTATGGTCGTGAGTAGTCTCCTTAGTCGCCCAAAGAGTCGTAGCGTTTTTATGGTTGCCGCAGAATTTTGAAATGTTCAAAACTTTTCGGCGACAGGCAGCGACAGTCGTGGGCGTGTCGTTGCTAAGTAATCTGTTGACGTAGGTGCTGTCGTAGGTTGTCGCCGGTGACGACTTTGGTGAATTCCATTGTCGTCATCGCTGGCAGTTGCCTAAAAAATCGCCGAGTGGGACAGGCCCTTTACAATTTTTATCGAGGCCAATTAACCTATAAATCTACACATTTTTGGGACGTGAAACCGGAGCACCCAGAGGAAACCCACTCACAGGGAGAATATGCAAACTCTGCACACTGCACCCATGGTCAGAATTGAACCCAGGTCTCTGGTGCGGTGAGGCAGCAGCTCTACCACTGCTATATATATGTCCAACATATGTGATTGATGTTACTGCTGTGTACCCAGTATTCTCCATGTCCAAAGTTACCAAAAGTAAGGAGGTGCTAAAGCCATATCCCCCCCATTCCCTGCATGTCCATGTGCCTATCCAAGAGTGTCTTAAACACCACTACCATGTCTCCACCACCACCCCTGGCAGTGTGTCTGAAGAAGTGCATGACCTGAAACATCACCTATCCATGTTCTCCTGAGATGCTGCCTGACTCGTATTGATTGATTGAATTGATTGAAAGATATAGCATGGAAAGCCGTTCAGCCCATCAAGTCCATGCTGGCTATCAAACATCTCTTCAGACTTCTTTCAATGTTATTCCATCCTCACATCCACTGCCTACACACTAGGGGCAATTTACAGAAGGCAATTGTCCTATAAAACTTCATGTCTTTAGGATGTGGGAGAAAACCGGAGCACCCGGAGGAAACCCACGCGGTCACAGGGAGAACGTGCAAACCCCACACAGGCAGCACCCGAGGTCAGGGTCGAATGGGGTTTCTGGTCTGTGAGGCAGCAGCACTACCCACTGCGACGCCTGTGCCGCCAAATTAATTCATCATACTATACATGAGTATAATCAAACCAAATATATTTACATCATGAAAAGAAACTAAAATTAATTATAAACATGTCAGCACATTTAGAAATATTTAAAAACTGAAAAATGATGTAATTAAACAATAGATAAAGTTTTTTCTTCCAAATCTCCATTCCAGAATTCCCATTCTGTTGAATGGGTTTTCCAATTTTTCCCAGGTTCTGTCTGGCATGTTCACTACTGTACATAGAGTACAGCACAGGAACAAGCGCTTCAGCCCACTGAGTCTATGAGGAACACTATGCAAAGACCAATTCTGATCTGCCTGCGCATGACCCATATCCACCCCCCCACCCTCCATTCCCGGCATATCAATGTGCGTATCCACAAATGACTTCCACCCCACTATTGTATCTGCCTCCACCACCATCCCCAGCAGTGTGTTCCAGGCACCCACCACTCACTACGTGCAATAAAACCCTTGCCCTGGACATCTCCTTGAAACTTTGCCCCACTCATCGTCAAGCTATGCACTCTGCTCTTTGACATTCCCACCCTGGGAAAAAGATTTTGACTGTCTACCGTATCTTTGTGCCTCTCATAACTTTATATACTTCTATCAAGTTTTCCCGCAACCTCCAGCGTTCCAGAGAAAACAATCCAATTCTGTCCAACCTCTCCCTGTAGCTAATAACTAGGGTTGCCACCTGTCCCATTTTAGCCGGGACATCCCGTATATTGGGCTAAATTGGTTTGTCCCATACGGGACCGCCCTTGTCCCGTCTTTGACCGCTACTACTCGGGTCGAGGGGACTGTCGGGTCAGAGTGCCGTGTCCTGCCCCGCCTCACCCGTCCCGACGTAGTGCAGCCCATGGAGTGCAGCAGCACCGCCTCGCCCGTGGCCCCATCGATCAGTGGCCCATCTAGCTGTCCGGCCTTCGAACCTTCGCTTACCGCCGACACCACCACCCCTCCTTCTCACGGCCGATCATCGGTTCATGAGTTGGATGGGGTGCCAGACCAAAACTCCTCAGCTGGCCCGCCGGCTGGGCTTTGTGTGTAGTCCAGCACCCGGGACAACTCATCATTCACCCAGCCACGGCCGAGTCGGTCAACGAATTGCCATCGCAAATTTGTCCCTTATGTTGACCTGTTGTCCCTTATTTGGGAGTGAGAAAGTTGGCGACCCTACTAATAACCTCAAATCGTGGCATCATTCTGGTAAACCTCCTCTGCTCCCTCTCCAATGCCTTGACATCCTTCCTGTAATGGGGTGACCAGAACTGCACACAATGCTCGAAACATGGCCAACAACTGTGGAATTCCAGCAAGCCATTGAACTTATCTTTGCCCTTAAGCTTCAGGTGGAAGGCAGTGAGAGCTCAGAATCACAGATGTACAGGCACAGCCTGCTTAAATCACCAGCCCTTGACATGTTGGTGAGTTTAATCTGGGCATAGGGCCAACATTGTGCAGGATTTTGACTTGCGTTCCATAGACTCATAACACTCTCTCTACACCAGACGATAAGAGGGGAGATGACCATTTGTTTACACATTTTACAGCGTAACAAATTTTCAGCTCTGCTTAAGACCAATGATTGGACAAGAAGCTCAAAACTCTTCAAGGAACTTATTTCCGGCCCTATAATATCACCATAGAATTGAACACAGACGTAATCCATCAACCTGCTGAGAAATTCCACCAGGATTTGTTCCCAATCATCTGTAGTTTCTGCAGCACTGAGCAAAACACAGAGTTGGAGGAGATCCGCGGGTCAGGCAGATCTCTGGAGAATGTTTAGTTCTGGTTTAGTTTAGAGATACAGCGCGGAAACAGGCCCTTCGGCCCACCGGGTCGTGCCGACCAGCGATCCTCACATATTAACACATCCTACACACATTAGGGACAATTTTTACATATACCAAGCCAATTAACCTACAAACCTGTACGAACTTTAGATTGTGGGAAGAAACAGAAGATCTCGGAGAAAACCCACGCAGGTCACGGAGAGAACGTACAAACTCCGTACAGACAGCACCCGTAGTAAGGATCGAACCTGGGTCTCCGGCGCTGTAAGACAGCAGCTCTACCATTGCAGTTCCTTCTTCAGATTGTCAATTCCCTCCACAGATGCTGCCTGAGTTCCTCCAGCACTTTGTACTTTTCTCCAGTCTCCAGCGTTCGGCATTCCATGTGTCTCCGGACACTGGAGGATTAGTAGTTAATGATCTTTTGCTATTGGCTATGAAAACGAAAGGATTGTTAAGTAAGATAGACACATAATGCTGGAGTAACCCAGCGGGACAGGCAGCATCTCTGGAGAGAAGGAATGGGTGAAGTTTCAGGTCGACATCTTTCTTCAGACTGAGAATCAGGGGAGAGGGAGTCTAGAGCAAAGATCCTATAGCGGAGCAAGATAGACCACTCCTGCTAAATGCAATGGGCTGACGTGTAGTACGCAATGGAACGGAACGTGGGCCTTTTTTTCATCCATTTCCGTAACCGGACCCGACCCGACTCGCAGTGTAATCAACGTTGCGGGGGAACAGTTTGTGTTAATAAATTAAAATTCTGAAAATGAGGAGAAGATTTTTACCAAATAACTTTTATTTTTACGAGGATGTTTCCGTAACCGGCTTCCGTCTCCGCACTATTATCCTGTGGGATCTTTGGTGCGGAGACGGAAGCCGGTTACAGAAATGGGGCCTTAAATTACCCATGGATCTGCCCATGACCGTAATACGTCTATTTTGTCAAGTGGACCATCTGCCTCGCTATAGGATCGTTGGTCTAGAGATAGGAAGAGGAAGGTGTGAAAACGACAGATCAAAGCAGACAATGCTCAAGGAACTGTAGAATGGTTCATTGGCAGCTGAGGGGAAGGAGATGACGAGATATGCAATCAGTAAAATGGATCAGGGGGACAGTGAAACTAGTCGGAGAACTAAGGTGGGGGAGGGTCGGAGAGAGAGGGAAAGCAAGGTTTACTTGAAGTTAGAGAAGTCAATGTTCATACCGCTGGGGTGTAAGCTGCCCAAGCAAAATATGAGGTGCTGTTCCTCCAATTTGCATTGGGCCTCACACTGACAGCGGAGGAAGCCCAGGACAGAAAGGCCAATGTGGGAATGGGAGAGGGACTTAAAGTGTTTAGCAACCGGGAGATCGCGTAGGCTTAGGCGGACTGAGTGGAGGTGTTCAGCGAAACGATCGCTGAGCCTGCACTTGTCTCCAAGCTCAATTCCAAGGTTTTGATTGAAACTGGTAGAGCTGGCAGTGTGGATATCCACCTACTGGACATATCTTCTGCTTTCCAGTTCCATTCATTTCCATCAAGCTGTTTCAAGGATGTACATTATTCAGGTCATTCTTTATGGAGATACAATTTAATTTAATAGGAATCTGAGGGGTAACTTTTTCACACAAAGGATGGTGGGTGTATGGAACAAGCTGCCAGAGGAGGTAGTTGAGGCAGGAACCATCCAAATACTTAACACGTACAGTTGGACAGGTACATGGATGAGACAGGTTTGGAGGGATATGTACCAAATACAGGCAGCTGGGACATGTTGGCCAGTGTGGGCAAATTGGGCAGACGGGCCTGTTTCCACGCTGTATCACTCTATGACTCTATGATTCTATGAGAAGGAACTGCAGATGCTGGCTTTAAAAAAAAAGCTACAAAGTGCTGAAGTAACTCAGCAGGTCAGGCAGCATCTCCAGAGAATGTGGATGTGATGTTTCAGGTCGGGATGAAGGGTCCTAACCCAAAACGTCATCTATCCGTGTTCTCCAGTGATGCTACCCGACCCATTGAGTTACTGCAGCACTCTGTGTCCTTTGCTTTTAACTGATCCTTAATGCCACATTATTAGACTGGGGGGGCACATCTAAAGACGCATCCAAGCAATTATTGCGATAATTCAATCAAAATAAATACTTAAACAAAGTTATTCACATCTCAATAGAAATGGGCAGTGCAAAGTTTTTAAAAATGTCAACTATAATCAGAATTATTTTATTTTTCTCTGAGGGCTTATTATGATAATCCTTTTAAATAGCTCGCAGCTACTGTAATAACTTCAAGGATAAGTTGGTATAAAGTTACATGCACTTCAAAGCTCTTGTTAATATGCGTTTGATGCTCAATACTTCGTTGCTTACTGGGTTGTGTCGATTGAGGTCTCTATAATTTAAAATGAGTTTAAATGAGTAAAGAACCTGCTCCGGAGTATGAGACATGTCAGTGTCAAGCTTTCTTTGAACTGGTGAGATGTGCCAGAACCAAGGAAGTGAGAATAGCATTTCCAAGGCTACGCTGGAAACTAAATGGTCTTGACTCAAATCAGCAATGTTAGCTTGGGAAGCATTTGCAAAGAATTTGTCAATGGAGATAGTTTGAGGTTAGGGAAAATATTCTAGCCTAACCTTGAATAATGTTTATTGCTTAAGAAGGAACTGCAGATGCGAGAAAATCGAAGGTGGACAAAAATGCTGGAGAAACTCAGCGGGTGAGGCAGCATCTATGGAGCGAAGGAAATAGGCAACGTTTCAGGTCGAAACCTCACCCGCTGAGTTTCTCCAGCATTTTTGTCTACCTATAATGTTATTGCGCCCAGTTACACACTCAGGGGCTAAATCATAGAAACATAAACATAGAAAATAGGTGCAGGAGGAGGCCATTTGGCCCTTCGAGCCAGCACCGCCATTCATTGTGATCATGGCTGATCGTCCCCTATTAATAACCCATGCCTGCCTTCTCTCCATATCCCTTGACTCCCCTAGTCCCTAGAGCTCTATCTAACTCTCTCTTAAATCCACCCAGTGACTTGGCCTCCACTGCCCTCTGTGGCAGGGAATTCCATAAATTCACAACTCTCTGGGTGAAAAAGTTTTTCTCACCTCAGTCTTAAATGACCTCCCCTTTATTCTAAGACTGTGGCCCCTGGTTCTGGACTCGCCCAACAATGGGAACATTTTTCCTGCATCTAGCTTGTCCTGTCCTTTTATAATTTTATATGTTTCTATAAGATCTTCCTCTCATCCTTCTAAACTCCAGTGAATACAAGCCTAGTCTTTTCAATCTTTCCTCATATGACAGTCCCGCCATCCCAGGGATCAATCTTGTGGATCAAATCCATGGATAGAAGATCCATGGGTTTCTGAGGACACACTGAGAACATATAAAAGACTTTAGTTCAGTTGAGTTTATTGTCACGTGTACTGAGGGAGAGTGAGAAACGTTTTTGTTGCGTGCTCTCCAGTCGCCGGAAAGACTGTATATGTCAATCATCAAACAGTACAACACCGGACAGACCCTTCATCCCACGATGCCCATGACGGCAAGATAAACTAACCTCCTGTGCCTGCACATGGTCTATATTCCTCCATTCCCCACATATCCATGATCCTATCTAAAAGCCTCTTAAATTACGCTATCTTAAAGCTACGCACTCTTTGACATTTGACATTTGACGTTTCTAACCTGGGGGAAAAAAGGTTCTGACTGTCTACCTCTATGCCTCTCATGATTTATATAATTCTATCAAGTCTCCCCTCAACGTCTAGTATTGCTGCCAGAGGAGACAGACACAAGGAATTGCTGGTTTTTAAAAGAAAACACACAACATGCTGGAATAACTCGTTGGGACAGACAGTGCCTCTGGAGAACATGGATAGTAGATGTTTTGGTTTAGAATCCTTCTTGGCATCATGTTCAGCATGGAGATATTTGGGCCAAAGGGTCTGTTCTTATGCTGTACTCTGCTACATTCTATATTCTAAATGTTGCTGGTATAAAAGGCATCCTGGCCATAGGTAAAACAGATACTATGAGAATGATCCCAGGGATGATTGGGTTAACATATGATGAGCGTTTGACGGCACTGGGCCTGTACTCAAAGGAGTTTAGAAGGATGAGGGCGGATCTCATTGAAACTTACCGAATAGTGAAAACCCTGGATAGAGTGGATGTGGAGAGGATGCTTCCACTAGTGGGAGAGTCTAGGACCAAAGAGCATAGCCTCAGAATGAAAGGACGTACCTTTAGAAAGGAAATGAGGAGAACATTCTTTAATCAGAGGGTGGTGAATCCATGGAATTAATTGACACAGACGACTGTGGGGAAAAGTCACAGGACATTTTTAAGGTGGAGATTGGCAGATTCTTGATTAGTACGGGTGTCAGGGGTTATGGGGAGAAGGCAGGAGAATGGGGTAGAGATAGGTGAGTCATGATCGAATGGCGGAGTAGACTTGATGGCCTCATTTGCTCCTAATTTGCTCCCTGTGTGGCACGAGTTGCTGCCTTACGCCACTTACAGCGCCAGAGACCCAGGTTCGATCCTGACTACGGGTGCCGTGTGTACGGAGTTTGTACTTTCTCCCCGTGACCTGCGTGGGTTTTCTCCGAGATCTTCGGTTTCCTCCCACACTCCATAGACGTATAGGTTTGTAGGTTAATTAGCCTGGTATAAATGTAAATTGTCCCTAGTGTATGTTAATGTGCGGGGATCGCTGGCTGATGCGGGTTCAGTGGTGCAAAGGGCCTATTTCTGCTCAATCTCCAAACTAAACTAAACTAAGACTTTTATGAACATACAAGGTACTAATAGCAGCATTTAAAAGTCACGGATAGATATATGGCGAGGAAATGCTCAGAGGGCTATGGGCCAAACATGGGCAATTGGGATCTTGGTCGGCATGGGCGAGTTGGGCTGAAGGGCCTGTTACCGTGTTGTACGACTCTATTGCAACATGGAATTTGGGATTGAACACAGGTATGAGTGCCTCGTAATGAGCAGATGGTCCGTGAGGCTCAGAACTGACTTTGCTTTCCATTAGCAGGGTAATTCAGATGATGAAATCCAGTAACACTCATCCATTTGATTGCTCCCCACTCCCAGTGGAGTATGATTCATGTCAGCTCATTTTGTCTGCAGCCTCATTCCCACAGGTAGAAAGCTCAGAGGACAGGGACTATTTATTTTGACATTTGATTTATAATCTGTGAAGCATTTAATATTTTAATGGAATTTCCTAAGATGTAAATATATTCACGTTAAGAAATGGTCTGCATGAAACGAGCATCCTGCAAATTGAACTAGAACGGTTCAAGTATCAATCTTTCTTTGCGTGCAATATTTTCTATGTTTTCTGTCATGCGGTTTGGCGTTGCGATGTTTCGTATTATTACACTTAAAATTTCTGGATTATTTTTTTCACATCATTAGGGATAGTGTTGTGGTCGTCTCATCGTCTGATTCAATTGATTGAAAGATATGGCGCGGAAACAGGCCCTTCGGCCCACCGAGTCCGCGCTGACCATCGGCCACCCGTTCACACTAGTTCTGAAGAAGGAGTTCTGAAGAACTTCTGAAGAAGGGTCCCGAGCCAAAACGTCACCCATCCTTTTCCTACAGAGATGCTGCCTGAGTTATTTCAGCACTTTGTGTCTATCTTTGGTATAAACAAGCATCTGTAGTTTCGTTCTACGCACTAGTTCTATGTTATCACAACTTCACATCCACTTCCTACACACTAGGGGCAATTTACAGAGGGCAAGAGGGAGGAAACTGGAGCACCTGGAGAAAACCTGAGGTCAGGATCGAACCCGGGTCTCTGGCGCTGTGAGGCAGCGGCGTTACCCGCTGCACCACTGTGTCACCCTAAAATGTTTGAAATGATGGAGTAGACACTTTTAAAATCTGTTGAGCATGAGCTTGCTGTCAAGTAAACAGTGCTTTGCCAGATGATCATAAGTCTGTGCATCTGAGAGAAGTTCTTAATGACTTTTGACAGCTTGACTGAAGATGTTAGGGATCTAACTGAAGGCTTCAAAAGCCACTGACTGAAGGGAACAGCTGCCTAACCTGGAGAGCAGAGAGCTTACCTCTGCATTAATATTCACCCATGATTGTGCTTGTAGCTGAGCGGTGAGGGTGTCTGTTCTATCTCCTGCTACTCCCAGACATGAGCTTCATCATTTGCTCCTGCCTGCAAACAAATCGCAGAGGATTCCCTTATTTCAATTAAACTGCTCACATCTGGACACAATATTATCCTCAGCAGGGGCACCTAGGGTGGCACAGCGGTAGAGTTGCTGCCTTACAGTGCAAAAGACCCAGATTGCATCTGACTGCAAGTGCCGTCTGAACAGAGTTTGTACGTTTAGTTTAGTTTAGAGATACAGCGTGGAAACGTGCCCTTTGGCCCACCGAGTCCACACCGACCAGCGATCTCAACACATTAACACTAACCTACACGCACTAGAGACACTTTTTAAACATTTATACCAAGCCAATTAAACTCCAAACCTGTACGTCTTTGGAATGTGGGAGGAAACCGAAGATCTCAGAGAAAATGCACGCAGGCCACGGGGGGAACTTATAAATGAACGTTCGGCCCGTGTCTGTGTAGGTTTTGTCCCACACTCCAAAGACGCGCAGGTTTGTAGATTAATTGGCTTCAGTAAAATTGTAAATTGTCCCATATAACCATATAACAATTACAGCACGGAAACAGGCCATCTCGGCCCTACAAGTCCGTGCCGACACAACTTTTTTTTCCCTTGTCCCACCTGCCTGCACTCATACCATAACCCTCCATTCCCTTCTCATCCATATGCCTATCCAATTTATTTTTAAATGATACCAACGAACCTGCCTCCACCACTTCCACTGGAAGCTCATTCCACACCACTACCACTCTCTGAGTAAAGAAGTTCCCCCTCATGTTACCCCTAAACTTCTGTCCCTTGTGTGTATAGGACCGTGCTAGTGTTTGGGGGTGATCGCTGGGTGGTCGCCGGTGGTCCAAAGGTCCTGTTTCCACGTAGTATCTGTAAACTAAACATAAATTGTAATTCACCTGTGGGAAGGATGCACTGTTTAAATGGCGTCTAAACACCACCAACTCACCCACGTTACTTCAGGTGATGCTAAAGCTTGGAGGTCACATGGAAGCAAATGCAGGCAGCTTCTCTGCAGAACATGGAGAGGTGATGTTTCGGCTTGGGCCTTCTTCCCACATCATATTATTTAATATTATAATAAACAAAAATGCAATAAATTAATAAGCACAATATCTGTGCAATAAGAAACCACAAAGTCATTGGTGCAGTCAAAAACAGTTCATAGTTGAGCTTAATGTTTTGCAGTGTTCATCAGCCTGATTGTTGTTGGGAAGAACTTGTGCCTGAACCTGGAGGTCATGGTTTTCAGGCTCCTGTACCTTCTTCCCAATGGTCTGAGTGAAATGCGAGCATGGTCAGGGTGGTCTGGTCTAGAGAGTCCAGAGGAGGTTTACAAGAATGATCCCAGGAATTAGTAGGTTAACCTATGATGAGCGTTTGTCGGCACTGGGCCTGTACTTGCTGGAGTTTAGAAGAATGAGGGGGGACCTCAGTGAAACATACAGAATAGAGGAAGGCTTGGATAGAGTGGATGTGGAGAGGATGTTTCCACTAGTGGGAGAGTCTAGGACTAGAGGTCATAGCCTCAGAATAAAAAGATGTTCTTTTGGGAAAGAGACGAGGAGAAATGTCTTTAGTCAGAGGACGGTGAATCTGTGGAATTCTTCGGGCTGATTGTAGTAGGGGGGAGAAAGCTGGAAGCGAGGTGGGGGTGGGATGTCAACATGTGCAGTTCCTTGTGTCCACACCTTACAGACCCCTCTTTATCTCATTATCTCACACTTTTGTCTTTTCATCTCTGACCTTTGTCCAAGCATCTGCGAATCAAACCCCTCTCACCTGTATCCACCTATCACTCACCAGCTCTAACTACAATCAGTCTGAAGTGGCCTGACCACAAACATTGCCTATTCATGTTTGCCTGATCGGCTAAGTTACTCCAGCACTTTATGTCTTTTTTTTATTAACCAGCATCGAACCAGCACGGGTGGCACAGTTGCTGCCTTACAGTGACCCGGGTTCAATCCTACCACAGGTGCTGTCTGTACGGAGTTTGCACGTTCTCCCTGTGACTGCATGGGTTTCATCCGGGTGCTCTGGCTTTTCCCCACACATCAAAGACATGCGGGCTCGTAGGTTAATTGGCTTCAGTAAATAATCGTCAATTGTCCCTAATGTGTAGGATACTGTTGGTGGTTGGCGCGGACTCATAAGATCATAATCATAAGATCATATGTGAGAGGAGTAGAATTAGGCCATTCAGCCCATCAAGCCTATGCCATTCAATGACAACTGATCTATCTCTCCCTCCTAACCCCATCCCCCTACCTTCTCCCCAGACACCTCTGACACCTCTCTCTCGGTGGGCTGAAGGCCCTGTTTCCGTGCTCTGTTTCTAAATTAAATGAAAATCGGCAGTTCCTTGTGTCTAGAGGTAGCTCCCAGATCCCTGTAATCCAGGTTAAAATTGTAGTTACGGTGTGTAACTCATCCTGTTCACAGTGTGGGTAGAATGATTCATGGAAGCAAATGAGCTAGATGGCAGAGTCTTTAAGCGATCATTGATTTCCTCAAACAAGTTGATACAAGGTGATCTTGCATTCTGTCTTTATATATTAATCCTTGCCAATTATTTTATCATTATCCACCAGGCCTGAAAACCATGCATAGCTGGTCCGCTGATCCATCTGCACTGTGTGCAGTGTGTCCCAACTGAATGGCTATCATTGTGATATTGGCTGCAATCTTGCTGCCTTTGTCACCATATCTTTGTTCCGTTGTCTTGCCATTGCTTGATCCTATTATTAGAGTGTAATAATGATAATACTATGGTACAGGAACAGCCCTTCTGTCCACAGTCTGTGCTGAACATAGAAACATAGAAAATAGGCTATTCGGCACCAAGCTAGCACCGCCACTCAAACAGACTAGCAGTATCATCAAGGACCCACACCATCCTGGCCACTCACTCATCTCCCTGCTACCTTCAGGTAGAAGGTACAGGAGCCTGAAGACTGCAACGTCCAGGTTCAGAAACAGCTTCTTCCCCACAGCCATCAGGCTATTGAACTCAACTCAAACAAAACTCTGAACATTAATAGCCCATTATCTGTTTATTTGCACTTGATCTGTTTTATTTATTCATGTGTGTATACATTTATACAATGGTATATGGACACACTGATCTGCTCCGTATTCATGCCTTCTATAATTCTGTTGTGCTGAAGCAAAGCAATAATTTAATTGTCCTATCTGGGACACATGATAATAAACTCTCTTGAATCTTGAATATTGATCATGGCTGATCATCTAAAATCAGTACCCCGTTCCTGTTTTCTCCCAATATACCTTGATTCCGTTAGCCCTAAGAGCTCACTCTAACTCTCTCTTGAAAACATCCAGTGAACTGGCCTCCACTGCCTTCTGTGGCAGAGAATTCCACAAATTCACTCCTAAATGACCCACCCCTTATTCTTAAACTGTGACCCCTGGTTGTGGACTCCCCCAACATCGGGAACAAATGATGCCAAGACCAACTTTTATTTTACTTTAGACTTTAGAGATATATTGTGGAAAAAGGCTCATCGGCCCACCAAGTCCACGCCAACCAGCGATCACCCATGTACTAAGATTATCCCTCTCAGGACAATTTACAATTATACAGCAGCCAGTTCTCCTACAAACCTGTATGTTTGAGTTTAGGAGCAAGGAGGCCCTACTGCAGTTGTACAGGGCCCTGGTGAGACCACACCTGGAGTACTGTGTGCAGTTTTGGTCCCCTAATTTGAGGAAGGACATTCTTGCTACTGAGGGAGTGCAGCGTAGGTTTACAAGGTTAATTACCGGGATGGCGGGACTGTCATATGCTGAGAGAATGGAGCAGCTGGGCTTGTATACTCTGGAATTTAGAAGGATGAGAGGGAATCTCATTGAAACATTTAAGATTATTAAGGGCTTGGATACGCTAGAGGCAGGAAACGTGTTCCCGACGTTGGGGGAGTCCAGAACCCGGGGCCACAGTTTAAGAATAAGGAGTAAGCCATTTAGAACGGAGACGAGGAAACATTTTTTCTCACAGAGAGTGGTGAGTCTGTGGAATTATCTGCCTCAGAGGGCGGTGGAGGCAGGTTCTCTGGATGCTTTCAAGAGAGAGCTAGATAGGGCTCTTAAAAATAGCAGAATCAGGGGATATGGTGAGAAGGCAGGAACTGATTGGGGATGATCAGCCATGATCACATTGAATGGCAGTGCTGGCTCGAAGGGCTAAATGGCCTACTCCTGCACCTATTGTCTATTGTCTATATTGAATGGTGATGCTGGCTCGAAAGGTCGAATGGCCTACTGCACCTATTTTCGATGTTTCTATTTCTTTGGAGTGTGGGAGGAAACCGGAACACCAGGAGAAAACCCACATGCTCTTTAGTATTTAGAGGTACAGCACGGAAACAGACCCTTCAGCCCACTGAGTCTGCACCAACCAGTGGTCACCCGTACAGGGCCAATTTACGATTTACAGAGGCTGATTAACCTACGAACCTGTACATCTTTGAGGTGTAACGGAGGAAACCTGCCCGGTCTCAGGGAGAAAGTACAAACTCTGTACAGACAGCACCCATAGTCAGGATCGAACCCTGGTCTCTGGCGCTGTAAGGCAGCAACTCTACCGCTGCGCCACCGTGCCGCCTTATCACATAGACCGGCAGAAAATCCATGTCCCTTCATACCCTGCATGTCCAACAATAATCTATATATATAATCTATATATTATATAAATATAATATGCTCTGCAATATTATTAGAGCACAGCTCAAGCTGCTCTCAAATCGGCTTTTAATGCTCTCTTCACTTTTTGATCTACAAGTTGCCTCATAATAGGTTTTTCCACAAATGTGAGGGTCTATATCTCATTTTTCCAACAGCTTTGAACTCGAGAAAGCCATGTTTCAGGCCAATACCTTCTCTCTCAACTCCTCCACTGAATTTATAAGATAGCTCACATTTTTCTTGAACTACACCTAAGGAATTATGAAGCAATTCTTTTTCACCCCTACCATAAATTTCCTGTTAATAAAATCCAGATGGGAATAGATAGGGTGAATGCACTGAGACATTTACCCAGGGTAGGGAAATCAAGAACAAAAGGACATAGTTTACGGTGAGAGGGGAAAGATTTAACAGGAACCTGAAGGGCAAGCTTTTTCACTCAGAGGGTGGTGGGTGTATGGAATGAGCTGCCAGAGGAGGCAGCTTAAGCTTTCAGTCTGAAGAAGCGGCTCGACCCGAAACGTCACCTATTCTTTTTCTCCAGAGATGCTGCCTGACCAGCACTTTGTTACTCCAGCACTTTATGTTTATGTTCGGTAGAAATCAGCATCTGCAGTTCCTTCCTATACGAGCTGCCAGAGTTGGTAGTTGAGGCAGGTACTATAACAGCATTTAAAAAATACTTCGACAGGTACGTGGATAGGAGAGATTTAGAAAGATATGGGACATTCCTTTAGGAAGGAGATGAGGAGTCATTTCTTTAGTCAGAGGGTGGTGAATCTGTGGAATTCATTGCCACAGAAGACTGTGGAGGTCATCAATGGATATTTTTAAGGCAGAAATAGATAGACTCTTCATTGGCACGACTGTCAGGGGTTATGGGGAGAAGGCAGGAGAATGGGGTTGAGAGGGGAAAATAGATCAGCCATGATTGAATGGCGGAGTAGACTTGATGGGCCGAATGGCCTACCACATGAGTTTATAAACTTATTAGTTTAGTTTAGTTTAGAGATAAAAGGCGGAAACAGGCCCAACGGCGCACCGGCTCCGTGCCGGCCAGCGATCCCCCGCACATTAACACTATCCTACACACTAGGGACAATTTTTACATTCACCAAGCCAATTAACCTACAAACCTGTCCGTCTTTGGAGTGTGGGAGGAAACCGAAGATCTCGGAGAAAACCCCTTGTGGGTCACGGGGAGAACGTACAAACTCCGTACAGACAGCACCCGTAGTCGAGATCGAACCCGGGTCTCCGTCGCTGCATTCGCTGGATGGCAGCAACTCTACCGCTGCGCCACTGTGACTGCCCTAACTTATGAAATGTGGGCAAATGTAATGAGCTTAGATGGGGCATCTTGGTTGGCACAGACGAGTTTGATTAAAGGGCCTGTTTCTGTGCTGTATAACTCTGTTTCTGAACCGAGAGAATTTTGAAGCAATTATTTCCCACGATGTATTAAACTTCATATACTCATGATGGAATCTCATTTGGTTGTAAGCAGCTGTACGCTTTGCCAGTTGTTGTGTCCAAATCAAATTAAAAAATCTAGAATTTAGTTACATGAAAACCCACACAATTCCACCCAACTTCATTTGTTGAATAGTTAGGTCCATTTTCTAATAGCTTTTGTGTGATTCGTTTTTGTACGTTACACTGTTTTCAGATCAACTCAAATGGGTTCAAGAACAGGTTAAAATAATCAATAGGAGATTCTTGGCAGAGATATTAATGATTGATTTCACTGAGTGGTGACATGATAAGAGGCAACGCAAACCTATGGTCACACAGTGCAAATGTACACAACATCTACCCACCCCACAGAGCACTGTAAATGTCGGACACAATGTCGAAACTATTCATTGAATTCTCAGTTAAATTAAACGTTTTATTGTTTTATTCTGCCCTGTGCTAATAGTCACTTTCTCCTTTGACTTCTGTGCACATGTTTTGTTGCAGAGCCTTCTTATTCCATTTACTATCTTGGACACAAGTACAAGATCATTGACAAAATCAAAGCATTTCCACTTACAGCAACACATCCTACTGAGGTCAAAGGCTAAGTCATGGGCCCACTTGATCTATTTAACCGCACCACACGCACCTTAATGATTAAATTTGAACAGAAAGTCAATCATTTCTCTCCTCCCACCACCATTCACACTCTCTCCTCATCTTCCTCTCACCCCTCTCCTCCACTCTCCCCTCTCCCTTTCTCCCACTCTTTCCCCCCTCCTTTGCTATATCCCCTCTCCCCTCCCCCTCCTCCCTTCCCCTCTCCCCTTCACCCCTCTCCCTTCTCGCATTATCTCTCTTTCTCTCTTTCTCTGTCTCTCTCTCTGCATCTGCCTCTCTCTCTCCTCTCTCTCTGCATCTGCCTCTCTCTCTCTCTGCAAACTGCCTCTGCCTCTCTCTCTCTCTCCCTCTCTGTCTCGCTCTCTCTCTCTCTCCTACTCTCTCTCTCTCCTCTCTCTCTCTCTCTCTGCATCTCCCTCTCTCTCTCTCTCTCTCTCTCGCTCTCTCCTCTCACTCTCTGCAACTCTCTCTCTCTGCATCTGCCTCTATCTCTGCCTCTCTCTCTCTCTGCATCTGCCTCTCTCTCTCTGTCTGCATCTGCCTCTCTCACAGCCTCTGAATCCTCTCTCTATCTCTCACTCTCTCTCTCTCTCTCTGCCTCTCTCTTCCCTCACTCTCTGTCTCTCTCTGTATTTCCCATCTGCTGATCTCTCTCTCCTCTCTCTCTCTCTCTCTCTCTCTCTCCTGCTCTCTCTCTGCCTCCTCTCTCTCTCTCTCTCTCTCTCTCTCTCTCTCTCTCTCTCTCTCTCTCTCTCTCTCTCTCTCTCTCTCGCTGCCTCTCTCTCTCTCTCTCTCTCTCTCTCTCTCCCTCTCTCCTCTCTCTCTCTCTCTCTCCCTCTCCCTCTCCCTCTCTCTCTCTCTACTTTTCTGCCGACTTGCCCACATATATCATGACATATTTTGTACAACAGCAAAGTTTAAAGGAGATACAGGGGACAAATTGTATTACCCAAGGAGGTGAGTGGAATGTGCTGCCAGGGGCGGTGGTGAAGGCAGATGTGATCGTGGTATTTAAGAGACTTTGGGATAGGAACATGGCTATGCAGGGAGTGGAGGGATATGGATTATGTGCAGGCAGATAACAGTTGTCCTTGGCATTATATGCCGTACAGACATTAAGGGCTGAAGGGCCTGTTCCTGTGCTGTACTGCTCTTTGTTCTCGGTTCAAAATGTTTGAAGATACATGAAAATGCTGCAGGTACATACATATCTTTAGAACTGTTTGCCATATGGAGGCAGGTCAGACATAGATGAGGTCCAAAGGCTTTTCATAATGATGAAACATATGTGTATTTCTATGAATATGCATCTTACTGTTAATAATGTAAAGCACTAATGTTTCTGAGGCAACAATATATATAACAGCCAAAGAGATTTGCATATGGGTTATTAGCTAGCTATAAGGAGGCATAGATTTGAATATTAGCCCTTATGTTTAATCAAGTAAGGAGATTATTGTGAATATATTAACTATTAATTGCCAACAATAACTGTTAGCAAAGGACTGGTTTTTAATTGTGAAACAGCAGGTTACAAGGACCTGGTCTGCCCTCAAGATCTGCTATGATGCTGTGGGGCAGCACAGTGGTGCGGTGGCAGAGCTGCTGCCCGACAGTGCCAGAGACCCGGATCCTGACTACCGATGCTGTCTGTATGGAGTTTGTCCGGAGTTTATCGTTCTCCCCGTGACCGCGCGGGTTTTCTCCGGGTGCTCCGGATTCCTCCCACACTAAATACGTACAGGTTTGTGGGTCAATTGGCATCTATTAATTGTAAATTGCCCCTAATGTATAAGATAACGTTAGTGTACAGGGTTAGACACAAAATGTCGGAGTAACGCAGCGGGTCAGACAGGAACTCTGGAGTAAAGGAATAGGTGATGTTTCGGTCAAGACCCTTGAATCTGAAGATACTGTTATTCGAACAGCGCCCCCCCCCCATGTGGCAACGGGGAGGAAGTGGGCCCCATCTGAAGCTGTCCAGAGTGCTAAGTCTGCTCTTCATTTCCGGGATGTGGTTCGCAAAGTCCAACACGGGAGAGCCGGGCTCGGGCTCAATGGCACAGGCAACATCAGTGCAGAAGAGACGGCTTGTGGTGGAGGAGGTGAGTAGACAGGAGGAAGCAGAGCGACATGCCAAGGGCATCTCAATGGCCAAGCAGGGCCAATGGACAAACTGGGAGAGCCTGGAAAAGAGGAAACTCAGCTGGCATGACATCTGGCAAATGGAGGGATCTCGGCTAAGTTTTGTCATCAGAGCCACTTATGATGTTCTACCATCACCCCGGAACCTGAAGCAGTGGTTCGGAGAAGACCCCGTTTGCTCCCTTTGCCAAGCACCTGCATCACTAGGGCACATTTTAACAGGATGCACTACGAGCCTCGGCCAAGGGCGTTATACTTGGCAGCATAACCAAGTTCTCAGACAGCTGGCATCAATCCTGGAACAGAGGCGTAAGATCACAAATGCTTCCCCACAAACATCAGCAGGAAATGTCCACTTCACAACACTTGTACCAGCCGGCCAACCTCCAGAGCACCAGATAACATCAAAGGATGCAAGCATTCTTCAGCCTGCTCGAGATTGGAAAATGGAAGTGCTTAGAAAAAAGGCTGAAGAAGGGTTTTGGCCTGAAACGTTGCCTATTTCCTTCGCTCCATAGATGCTGCTGCACCCGCTGAGTTTCTCCAGCATTTTTGTGTACCTTCGATTTTCCAGCATCTGCAGTCCCTTCTTAAACACTTAGAAAAAAGGCTTGTGTTTCCCCCAGACATTGTGGCTACAACACTCCGGCCAGACATGGTCCTGTGGTGGACAACAGCCAAGTTGGCATACTCTGTGGAATTGACAGTTCCATGGGAAGACGGTGTTGAAGAAGCTTATGAGAGGAAAAAGACCAAGTACTCTGAACTGGCAACTGAAGCTGCCCAGAATGGCTGGAAGACCAAGATGTTCCCTGTCGAAGTGGGATGCAGGGGATCTGTTGCTACATCTATGACCAGGCTATTAAAGAAAATGGGGGTGAGGGGTCGCTCCCTCCAACAAGCAATCAAGTCATTCTGCAGAAAAAAGCAGCAATTGGCTTTGGATCAAAAGGAGAGATAACAATTGGGCTGCAACATGAAGACAGGAGGGTATAGAACTGAGGGAGGTGTAACTGGGACGCC